>NC_090893.1:1232649-1240149 GCF_036669925.1 Montipora capricornis | reverse complement strand
AGTTTTCTTTTATGCAGAAAAATCGATGATCTTCACATAACCTATTAACACTGTTTCCCTTTAATTCGTGTGTAGCTTACTGAACAGGATATGTTACATTGTTTCAACTGTAATTGCTTCCGCAGTGAGTGAACCCAAAGCGAACGAACGAGGCAGCTCTCTAATCGGGAGAAGAACACATTTTTTCTTCGAAACGCGAGGAATTGTGGTCGCGGAAAGGTCGGGGGCGCAAGGAATTGTGGTTACGCGTGAATTAAGGAATCAATGGCCCAGTTTCACCCTTAATGCATTGCGCGCCTGAGTGAATCACTTCGAAATCCATTTCAATACGTAGTTATTTTTCTATTTCAGTTTCTGCAATTAATGTAAATAGGAATTCTTTGTTATTATATTCTTGCTTTTCATCTATATTTCGGATAACGATTTTAATAAGGCGTTCAGTTCGATCATTTTGTGTGAGCATGTAGCTGTGGTGTGACCGAAGAGGATAAGGAGAGAACTACGCGTGTTGGAAGGCCCCGTTTACCGGGCTCCGCTCAGTATATTCGTCTTCGCCAATCCGTGTTTAATCTTTGGAGAGAGAGGAAAGTCAGTCTGGGGAAGTTCACGGATGGCGAATTTGCAGAGTATCTTCTACATCGAAGGTGAGCTTGCTTTACGTAAGCTTTCGATTTCGACCGCATATAAAAGTAAGCGTTCTCGTTGTTTGGGCGATGGAAGCTAAGCTTATATTGCTCCTAATGAAGCGGTAACTTATGGGAATTTGTGTTCACATTTTGCTTTAGAGCTGACAGAGACCCTTCTCCCGGTGGGGATGAGTTACCTTCGACTTCGTACGATCTTGGTTATCATGTATACACAACTTGTGGAAATGAGTCATAAAAAGTGTAGAATTTTTTTTTTCGTTATTGTCCTGTCATAGTTGTCCTAGCAGCCCTTTTTTTCTTTTTCAAATGTGATTTATACATTACAGCGCAAAATGTTGAAAAAGCCTTGGTGTCTCTGTCTTTTGCAGGCTCTTTAGACTTTATATTCATCATAATTTAGTGTAGTGTGGTCTGCAGTTGTAATCATGATTACACTGTAACCATTAACAGCCTTGAGCCTGTCTGAAAATGAAATTGTGGAAAAGAAGCTGATTATTTTGCTGGAGCAATTGCTTTTAGATTATTGGAGTTGTTTACTTCAGTCATCGAAGGAAGTCAATTGAGTGTTGATAGTAATCGGGCAGTTGCTTCTGTTCTGGTTTCACTTGAATGGCTGAGAGGTCTACTGGTAATTGTTTAGTAATTGGTTTGGTTTTGGTTTTACAACACTCAATTTAGAACCACTACAGGATCCATTGAAACCAATTTATTTATTTACTTTGTGTGTTGCAATAACTGTGTAGTATCTGATCACCTTCTACTAGGTATCCTTACTTCATCATGAGAGTAACGTTGGCTGCAATCAACCACAACATGCACTTGTCAAGAAAATCAAAACTTACTAAAGCCCGAAAAGAACAAGGCCATAGAAAATAGTCAAAAAGGTCTCAAAAATTTCATGCCGAAATGGTGAAAGAAGAAAATTTTTCAGTTACTTCCCCTTTCCTGAAGCAAAAATGCTGCATAGGCGCTCCATGTATGAGGGAAGTTTCACATTGCCTTCCGATAGAATGAATGAATCTTACCCAAAGCAAATTGCCCACAGTATTGGCATGAAGGAGCCCCCGCCAACTGAAGAGTTGATGAAAGGACCTTTTTATTTTGAAAAGAAGCTAAAATGAGCATTGGAACAGCATGCTACATCTTTCTACATTAGAAACTGTTTCTAAAATGTCCATGTATTTATTAACATTTACAGACTGAAGTACAGATGGACTAAGGGCTTTCCCTGGTACATGGAAAAGTTTGAACAAAACAATGTTTCATATCTATGTTACGTCCTAGTAGATGCATCAGCAGGGAAATAGTCCCACCTTTCATAACAGACATCTACAGCAAGATGATGGAATGAATTTATAAATAATGATAAAGATAAATTTATAATAATGACGAAGAAAAGCAAGCAATAGTTTTGAATTACATCATTTTTCAACAAAGTTTTATGTAAATTCAGTACTTGTTTATGCAGTAAATAAGTTGGTTTCTTTAAATGTGTAGAAATAGCAGGTAACAGAATAAATAAGTCTTGATAAAGTTCATTTTCTGCTTATGACTATCAGTAGTGATTGGCCAGACAACCCAATAACATGATCCAGGCCAAGGTAAAAATGGGCATGGGAGGGAATATGTGTTTCTGATCAGGCTTATAATATGCACTAAGCATGAGTGACAGATGTTCACATGTCAATTATTTCGAAATCCCATGTATCTCCCACCAGGAGAAGGGAATGCTTGTCGAATCATCCTTACTGCACAAGCACGTAGGACTCGTCTTGTTCCCTCTACCCAATTTCCTACATTTCCAGAGAGAGAACTGACGATAGGCTGCTTTGCGTAAGCTTTCCATGGAAAAATGGAATTCATCAGCTCTGATATCACACCGTGCCTTCATGCACACTTTAAGAATGTCTCTGTCCAAGCAAATGTTATGAAATATTCAATAAGAAGTGATGCACTGCCGTTTCTTGCAACAGACATTTTCTTCCTCTGTTTCCATTGGCACACAAACCTGACACTGGCACCATGGTACAGGTAGGTATTTTGGAGGTGCAGGCTCTTCGGGTAGGTTGTCTGCAACTAGCTTTTTAGCGAAGTCCAAACTGCCCCTGCCCATACTCAATGATTTAACCAGCAAGTCATTCTTTGTAGGGTTATCCAGGGATTGAATGAATTCCTAGCAAGAAATTTCACAAAATAAAGATAATTTTCGAATAAAGATAACCTATGCAAGCTTGAGATTTACGGCTAGATGCCAGCATTACATATTTGAGCATCAGCAATGCCGATGGATGTTGACACCCCCCCCCCCCCCGATCGATGTGGTCAATCAGAATTCGACTGGTAGGAATCTTTTACAAAGGCACCGACAAAAAGTGAAGCGGTAGGAAAGTTTTTTTCAAAGGGTTCCGACAGAAAACCGACCAGTACAGGGGTTTCAATAGAAGCCGGTTACCGGCGGTATACCTCCGCCTGCTTTGCCTCACACCGCCGGCTAGTTTGCCTTGATTTTCACTAAAAATGCTATCATAAACTTGTCAAACTGCCGCCTTCAATGGGCTATCATGGACGGCTATTTCAGAAGTTATTGAAACCCCTGCAGTAAGAACCTACTCGTCCATACCCCGGGGTCAGATCGTGAATGGACCGTCCCACCGCTCGGCACCATCAGGAATTTATATATTTTCCTGTCTTCTTTCAGGCTTCTTTGTGTGACTGCTACTGTTGATACCAAATCCGTAGACGAAAAAATATATAAATAAACGCTAGAAGGATGGTTAAATTAATGTGATAGAACATTCATTTGTAAGCTTCTGTATCATACGGCGTTATCATACCTGATTTTTGCACTTGGACTTGACACAATTATTTACAAGCGTCGGCATAACTGAGGTCGGCTGCTTTGCACGGACACTCTCCTCTTCCTCTCTTCCGTGAACATTGCCCTGGACAAATACAGTTGAGTCTTTCATTTTCTATTCCCTGAAAAAGAAAGAAACAATACAGGTGTTGTAACGAAATATAAATTCAGTACCGCGGCCGCGTACAAATTGCCATTTGAAATGTCTCACCTCTGTAGTTACGTCTAATCCTTCTTCCTCGTTGTCCTCTTCGTTAGAGTCCAGTGCTGACCCGTAAAAATTTACAGGTGTGTTTGCGGCGTCTTGTAGAAAGCTGTCCATGAACCAAGTTATTAGCCAAAGAAAGTGAAAAAGACAATCTTAAATTGGCGCGCTTCGAATCGACAAGAAACAGAGGAAACCGGCGATAAGCAAAGAGCCAATGAGGAATCATTTAGTCATTTGAAAACAATAATAAATGGGCGCAATGCCGAATGGGTGAAACTGGGCCTTTAAGATGCACGTCCCAGAGTCTTCGTTCCTAATAAATGTGAGTAAATTGCTCGCTACACAGAAGATTATAATTACAACAGAAGCTTGCAGCTACTTTCCCAATTCGAGGTAACCTGTAAAACTGCTCTGTTTTTTAGTCTTGTAGTTCATTTTTGCTTCTTTTATCCGTGATAAACGTTATCGCAGCTTCGCCAGCGAACCGTCGTTAAATTACTGCAAGCCTACTTGACTATCTCCCTTCCCCTCGGCAGCATTTCTACAATGTAGGTAAACTAGTAAAATACCTAAAGGCGGTTTCTGAAATCCATGTAACTGTAGCTCCAGTCAATTCTTGTGTCGTTTCAGGAAGTGTGAGTCGGAGGAAATGGAAACTAAGGCAAAGCCAGTGGCTTTGTACATCTTTGAGTTCTGCGAGACCAGATACGACAGGAGGTCTTTCTTTCAAACTCACATTCTAATGAAGTCGCAACAAATTTCAACTGTGTTACCTGGTAGTTAGCCTAGTAGTTATCATCAAGCATTTTGTGTTTTAGGAAGACGGATGCAAAGAGGCATGAAAACAGATCAAACAACTCACTCACACTATGAAATTCAAAACATTCCTCCTTTGATCGTATGTACCACACCTTTCTTAAAATGGTTTCATATGATGTTTCCTGTCTATAGTTACTTAGGGAGAACTTACACACGGTCTGTGCAGATGTCAGGTTTTTCCAGTCTGTAACCACTCTTCAAGCTCTCCAAGACCTCTTTGTGTTTCTTCAGAGCGTAAGGTGAGCCCCCTGTAAATTATTCACAAAACATGTCTTGAGGCACACCATAAACCATTTAAAGAAAGCGAGGTGTTTTACTAAAGAAAACCCCGATTTCATAAACATTTGAACCTCACAATAAACAAGTACACACAAACTTGGGAAAATCGAGATCGTTCAGCCTATTTTTATCATGAACTGAGGAAAAAGTGGCGGATTGGTCACGTATAAACCTTGGCGTTGGACTATCTTACAGACGTTTAACCTCTCCTCACCCCACCCCCTCTCCCAAACAAAACAAAACAAAACAAAACAAAACAAAACAAAACAAAACACACACAAAAAAAACCTGAGTATGTTTCCCCGTTCGTTTGCGTGATCTACTTTCTGTGAGTCTGCTCATTCATCACACTAACTTCCTTCATTTTCTTTCCTTGCTCATTCAGCCTGTCAGTCAGTTATTCAATTAATCTATTGGTTAACCACTCAGTCTCTGTGTCAACCGCTCAGTCCTTTGGATAGTTGCTTTACTAGTTGGATGGCCAGATTTGGTTCATTCCCTCATTTGTTTACTCAGTCATTCAGTCAGTCAGTCAGCCTGTTAGTCAATGTTAGCCGGTCAGCCAGTTACCCTTTGAGTAACTCATCAAGTCGGTTACAGTTGTAGTTAACCAGCCAGCTCCTTTGATAACGCATTCATTTAGTCAGTCAGAGTGGGTCGGTAGGTCAGCCAGATAGGCAGTTGGACAAACAGTCAGTTGGCTAGACGTTTCACTCTTCTTAGTTCATTTACTCATCGAACCAGTCAGTGCATGAGTCCATCCATCTGTCAGTCAGCCTGTCCAGGCTTTTTCATTCAATGTTTGAGGTGTAAGAAAGGGCTGTTTTCTGTCAACGCATCTCGTTTATCCTTTACGTGGAGGTACATGTAATGGCCAAAGCAACTGGAAACAACGCAACCATAAGAAGTGTCTACGCAGATAATCACGAAGTAAATATAACCCAGTTTGCGGATGATGCTACATTGATTTTAATTGCTTTAGTAAAATCCCTGTCCTCAGCACTCGAACAAGACTTAAACAAAATTCCGGGCCTAGATGGATGGATCGGCAGCATCATCAGTAACAACCGGTTTTTTTTTCCTAGAAGGAACTTTACATAGCCGAAAACGTACTAAAATTCAAGCCTGCTTTCTTGAACTATAAAGAAAAAATACCAGTTAAGTAAGTACACTTGTGTACAGAGAATCTGAGAAAAATTTAAACCCTGGACACTAGCCAAGAGAGGTGAATCGGGTTCATGGACTGTAGACTGACAATAGTGATAATATAAATTGGACTTCTGCCTATTGTTTCGCAAGGCGGAGAATCAAGAGTACAAAACTCATAGACTTTCATTTCAATTTTTTATACAGACAAGTGCCAACTAGCAAGCGGTGAACAGAAAATGCACCTTTTATTTCAAGACGCACTAGAAACGCCAGTTCATCTTTCTTGGTCATTCTCCCTAACTTCGTGAATAGGGAGCTTAAGGATGCAACGATTTAAAGCCAAGGACTGAAAACCAAACTGAACTTTCGCATACCAGGACAGTAGCAGCTTTTAAAACTAATCGTACCTATTACGCGTAATTTCTAATCAGCCTCGTGCTGCGAGTTCGGCTGATTTTGAAACCATTTCCACAATTACTTCCTAAATTATATCGGCCTCGCGCTGCGCGTTCGGCCAATTTTGAAATCACTTGCACGATTACTCCCTTAATTGTACTCCACTCAGTCGTACTACTATTACTGATCATCGGTTCATTTCTGGTTTGCGTAAGTGGCTCGAATAAGACTTGATATTTGGTGTGATATCCTATATGGCCACCTAAGTTAGAACAAAAGTACTCTAATTTAACACATTCCTTTACCTGAATCAAGATATGACATAGTAAATGGCGGGGAAACGAAGAAATGGGAACTTTTCGCGGGTTGTGTGTAAATTTTATGACTCACAACCCAACGTCTAGTCTCCAAAATAAACGTAATCATGGTTTGTATTCATATATTAAAGCTCACCTGTTAGCAAAAGCCCGTACCTACTCTGTCAAAGTAAGGCAACCAATTTAAATTTATATATAAAGCTAAAAACAGCACTGAGACAAGCTTTAATAACACGGTCTTGTGCAATAGTCTAATTGTTGCTTCAATTTAATAAGCATACTGTTTCAGCCACTCTGTCACTAACAATTTATGTAGTGGACTTTTAAAGTGCAAAAAAATAAATAAGAAAATCGTTCCTTTGTTTGCTCGTTCGTTCAACAGGTCAGATGGTAAGTGGGTCATTGGCAAGTCAGTCAGCCAGTCAAGTGGCCAACGTTTAATTGTGCAATGTGGAGTATATTTTATAAAAAAAAAATGATGGAGGCTTATCTATTGGATAAAGTTATCCGGGCCAGGCCAGGGCCAGGTTATCGTAATATCGAAGAGATGATACACACACTTTTGAATAACTGTAGTTTCACAAAACACATGTTCTTGCATTCGAGTCTCATTATCAGCAAACGACTAAAAGTATGGTAAAAATATATTAATTAAAATTGCATAAATAATTCTTAGAACTGACAAAGAGTTGCGATTTACCACAGGACAACGCCAGAGGACCAACTGCACGTAAAACAAATGGATCAGCAAAACTAAATATAGTTCATTATGCTGCTGGTGTGTAGTTTGGAAATATAAGTTAAATTTAATTAATAAAATACAAAAGA
>NC_090893.1:1215149-1227649 GCF_036669925.1 Montipora capricornis | reverse complement strand
TCTGCCTTCTAGAACTCAAACTCTAAATGTCAGATTGCCCTTCTAGTAAGAGAAACAACAGATTACATGATCACTTCAAAATTATCAACGGCAGCATAAAGCCCCTGTTACACATTGAAACTTTTAGCTGAGACTTGTGTGCAACGGCGCTGCAAGAAAGGTTTAGCAGGCGTTGCACCGTCTAACATAAAAGGTCGAAGCTCGTTCAGGAACGTTGAAAGTGGTCTCGAAATGTTGTTTACATGGCCTTAGCCGGTTTCTGATTGGCTTACGCAGCGTAGCGTAACAAGACCAAGCGAGACCAGTTTCGAAGTGGTGGTACACAGTGAAACTCCTGCTTTTACCACCACCGCGATTGCCGTGACCGTTAGAGAAGTGGAAAGCGGTTCTACTTTCGTGAAACTTGTCTCGCAACAGAAGTTCAAAAAAGTGTCACGAATGTCTCCTGAAGCGTGTTTCGCAGCGCCGTTATCCACAAGTTTCTGCGAATAGTTTCAAGGTGTAACAGCGGCTTAACAGTTTTTTAAACGTTCAATTAACTGTAAAACCTTATTTAAATTCATCTGTAAACCATAATCACCAGGGATGCAGCTAAGAATAAATTCATCCGGTTGAAAGTTCTATTGAGGCGGTAAGTTCGTGCTCTGGGCATCAAACAGACCTGTTAACAAGATTGTTTCCAGTGTCTCGCACTGTTCAAGGTGGCAAATACAGGGAAAGAGAAGACATGCACAAAAGTACTTAAACAACGCTTTCACTTCATTTCCAGAATTGATAAAATCTAATGATAAATATGTGTAGATTAACAGAAATTCAATTTTTTTTATTAACACATCAGATGACTTTTGAACTTTGTGGAGAATAATTTGCGGTCTTCTCAGTTGCTTCGATCGACGGTAAAAATTCACCCCTTTCTCAAGCAGCGATTTTCACCAGCAGCCTGCGCTTAGCCGCATCCCTGAATCACAATTATATGGCCTGTTGGTACATGTATCTATAAGCTTCAGCTGTAGGCACATAATTTGTACAAGGCTATCCTATACTGTTTACTGTAGGCTTTAGGTAGATCATGTTGCTCCACTTAAAAATAAAAATAAAATTGGCACAAAGGTATGAGAATAAAGATCTATCAGGTCTGTATCCTGGATTTAACATCATATCAAAATTAAGAAGCATATACCTGGTCTAGTGTAGCTGTGTTGCATTCTTTTGTCTCTGCATACTGTTTTTTGCTTTCAGTAATAACGACAGCTCCCAAGGTAGAACCTTTAATCTGTGTATACAAGTAAGCAATAAGTGTTATCATATAAAAAAGCGGTTTGTGGTCCTCATTGACCCACAAAGTCACAACCATACAATTTGTTTTGGCTAACACCCAGGCCTCGATTGCTCAAAAGGTGGATAGCGCCATCCACCGGATAAATCACTATCCAGCGGATAAACACCAGCAAAACCGATTGAGTTATCCAGTGGATAGCGCTATCCACCATTGGAACAACTGGGGCCAGATGATTTTAGTTTTAAGATGCCAGTAAAGCTCGCCTTAGGACAAAACACTCCTTTGAATTTTCCTATTCAAATGTTGTAATATTCTTTGTTTTTCCCTTAATACTTAATGCATCTATAGGAATTGGCTTACTAATGATGTTTGGCTAACATAATTACCTGACTTCTTTTTGCTCTCAACCAGTGAAGCAAGTCTCCATGGGGAACATATTCCATAATCAGACGAAGAGGCGTCTTCTGTGGAGTGGCCTCTGTCCAACAGCCTATAAAACTCAGCACGTTTGGACTCTTCCCCAGTACCTTCATGAGATCAATCTCGTTCAGAAATTCTAATTTCTGCCCTTCATTGGCGTTTTCTTGAAAAAAAAGTTATGAAATAATGTTGAACAAATCAGTTTCAAAGTAGGTTGCTTAGTGTTTCATGTGCAGTGTGATGAACGGTTACCTATTTTATTGTAATCTGACTGCAGTCTATGCGGTAAAGCACAACCACGTATTTCCGTTTTTCTGTCACTACGGGCAATGTAATTGGCTGTGGCATTTATGAGGATGACTTGTATACCATCTCTCGAGATAGTATAACTCTTTGAGGGAATTTCCGGTCATAAAGGCGAGACAATCCCTGGTTTTTGCTTGAGAAAACAGCTTGCCTTTTTAACCCGCTAAACTTAAGACGAGCTGTTTTCGCTGTACTTCCGGATTTTGCCGACTTTAACTAGTCAAACTTGTCCTACTAAAAACAAAAACCAATGGAGTTTTAGTTTTTAGAACTAGGGGTAGTCGGAGCTTAGGAGAGTGAGTTCGATATGTTTGTAGGCGTACAGGTAGCAGTTGAGGGGGAAGGATGGATGGTTCGTGCGATAGATAAATAGTTTTTGCATATTTGAACGTGAGAGTTGCGGCCAGAGAAAAGGTTGTGAAGGCTAGTGATATCGTATGGTTCTGTCCAAGTTCTTGTAGAGTGCGTTGGGCAAGTTAATAGAACATTTCGTTTTAGGGCCTTTTTACATGGAGAAAGGGTGACCCTGATTACAGACTTTCGCTGCAATCTGACAGTAATCCGATCCCACAAAAGTTGACCCTGCTAGAAGGGTGATCCTACCTCAAGTGTTTGCATGGCAAAAAGTTGGCCCTCCTAGGGTTACCCTACCAAGCAGATAAAGTGGCCCTACCCCTAGGGTGACCCTACCTCTCATGTAAACCAAAGCGGAAAATACAATAGGCAAGGTTTACCCTTCTAAGAGGGTGCCCCTTACTGGTGCAATAGATGTTCTACAGGGCTCAGTCGTTCGAAGGCCAATCAGCGCTTTAAAATCCGGGTCCTCATTTTGTTCAAAAACATTTCTTTGGATAATTTTCTTGGTTATTTTTAAGAGCATCCAATCATCAATTTAAACTGAATTTCCTTTTGAATCCATTTCCCACACCCCCCTCCACCGCGGCCGCAAAATTGCAGCCGTTCAGGGTAAGATTGTTGAGAAATTGCGTTACTTCCATTTCCTTACAAATTTGGCACATCGGATGTTTATGAAATTAGACAATCACTGGCCAGTTTTTTATTGGGATCGGTTGAAATAAACAAAGGATTGTTGAAATGACATCATACTGTGATATGCCGAAAATCGCCATCGAGCGAGACAGAAATGGCCCGCACCGAAGGGAATGAAATCCAGGGAATTTTACTTGAAATCACGGAAAAAAATTACATAGAGATCTTAATTCTTAAGAGCCTAGTGAAGATATCTGGATAAATTTTATGGCAATAGTAAAGGATTTTCATATAGTCAAAGTGGGGTTAGCATCTTTTTGTTGTGTAAACGTAATTAAATATTCCATGCGGCCTCAACAATGTGCTTGTATTTACCGTCGGCCGTAAACTTGATTTCCACTCTCAAAATTACCTCCAGAACCTACTTTTTGCGTAGAATAAGCTTTTAGAATGATGTTCTTGTCTTCTGTGGTAATACTTGACGATTTGGGAACATTTTGTGAAAACATATTTGTGACGCGTCACACACGTATCTTGATTGCCCAAACTTGCCCGATTATGCATAACATCAACTTGCCCTTTTGAGAGAACATTAAAAAAAAATCGTAAAATATTCGCAGCCGGACCCATTTCTCTGAAATTTGAAACGATGATTTCTGATGAATACAGAAAGATTTTTAGAACTAAATAAAACTTTCAGTGTTAAGCTTGAGAATTAAACTGACATGTACGCTTTACGAAGATTCAGCAAACTTTAAAACTTTTAAAAGATGAAAACTTTTCGAAAACAGAATATCAGACCTCAGCAAACGTTTCAAACTATCTTACCTTATCTTATCTTATCTTATCTTATCAATAACACTTGCGCGCCCGTTTAAGCAATACCGATACCACCTTGGGCGCCTGGGTGGGCAAAACGAGATTGATTTCCCTGCTGATGAACGCCGAAGACAAACGAATCACCACGTGGGTTAGCGCGTCTAAGTGAGGCAGAAGGTAAGCAAGCGCCTCAAAGCGGCAAATGTGTGTCGACACAAATGCAATCTCAAAAACTACTCGCTTATTAATTGCACAGGACACCCAACAATGCACAGAAGACCAAACACTGATTAGGAGTTGCGTTTTCGTACCTTGAACACAAAAACCAGCATGTGGAGTCTTTGATGCCAGTAGCTTCCGTGCCTCCGTGAGATACAAATCAGAAGCTACATTTCAAGAAGTAGCTGTCACTCAGAAGCTTGCAAAGGACTGATATGCGAGTAATTAGTTTAAATCCTTGACATTTCCTTAATTATTGTTGCATGGGTTTTGTATAAATAGTTTCTCAGTAATTAATTTTATTTTTACAAACTTTATGAGTTGTCAAGTCTGATCCTTTTAAGTCTAAGTTTACTGTCCTCATGGTCTTTACAGTTGGTGTGATATCGTCTTAAATTGCCAAGTAATCGAGGTATCATTAGTTTTTCTTTCAGCAATATGTTATTACCACAAGGAGCTTTAATTTATACTCAGACAGAATATTTCCGAAGTAATTCAGTATCTTATACCTAGTTATTAAATCTTTGACCTCGGATATTGTGTTTCTAGCTTCGTGATTGGTTCACTCAATCTCGGTTATCAGCTCATATACTGTATGAC
The DNA here is from genome assembly GCF_036669925.1 of Montipora capricornis. Taxonomy (NCBI): domain Eukaryota; kingdom Metazoa; phylum Cnidaria; class Anthozoa; order Scleractinia; family Acroporidae; genus Montipora; species Montipora capricornis. The sequence goes on along the minus strand of NC_090893.1, from coordinate 1,223,016 downwards.
CTAATTGGAAGCTAATTGGCTTTAATTTCCAAATGCCCAAGTGTTCAGAATGTAATGAAAATTTAATAAAACAATTATGCCATTCGCACTTGTTGGATATGAGACTGGTTATCGCCAACTTGGCACTACGTGCCTCGTTAGCTATTTACAATCTCATTTTTGATGTGCGCTCGCGGAATAACTGCCAAATAAAATTTACGTTTACAGCATAACGATGAAATTATATATGAAATGGATCATATATGATCCTCGCAGTTGTGGGTTCCAATGTTCCCGCGAGGAATGAATCAACGATGAAATTATGTATGAAATGGATCATATATGAACTGCGGATATGAAATCAAGTGAAGCTATGATCCTCGCAGTTATGAACGCAATTTTTGCAATTGCGTAAAGAAGCCTGAAAAATTCAGGACTTCAACTACAATTGCAAAAATTTCGTTCATAACTGCGAGGATCATAGCTTCACTTGAGTTTACAGCTTATTGAGTCAAGGGAATAAATCAAGTGCCCCTTATCCCTACATCAACAACACTATATTTCGAAGTCAAGCCCGTAAAGTAGTCCTTCAATCGCCCTAAACCGGTTCATCCTTGAGAGTCGCTTGTTGATGCATGCAGTGTCATGACATAAGTGCAATCACACTCATCGACATACCGCTATATAATGAGATGCAACTTATTTGGTATAGGATTCAAAAAGTGACCCTCTTACCATAACGTCATCCAAAACCCCAACCAAAGAGCGATACATGAATTGAAGTTCTTAGGCCTAAGGGAACTCCTTTTAACAAATTACGAAGTACCATTAATGGCATCATGCTTCTGAATGAGACGTGTGTCTCGTGCAAAGCAAAAAGCTACTGTATCACAATGTCCAAGGCATAAAAATTTAACACCTGACTACATGTAGATGACTAAAATTTTTCCAGACTGCAAAGCCCTATTGGATGTAAAGGCTAGCCATACCCAAACAGCCAACAAACTATATGAAGAGGTATTCAACTATTGTGGGGCAGTTCTCTAGAACAAACATCCAAATAATACAATGCAGGTGAAGTCGAAGCTAAATAGCTGATGCTTGCATTGCGTACTTATTTACCTTAATTGACTCCCGGGATACAAATGCAAGGTAATTACTTCCGTGTGTGATACATGCAAGGAATAGACACTTTCATACCCACCATGTAATTCTTTAACAGCAACGATCTCGTACTTGAAATTTTTCTCACACCAGTCTTTGGTATTCTTGTTAAAGAACTCCAATCCGTCAATCAATTTGGCTTTGTGCACCTTCCCAAATGCTCCTTGACCCACCTCTTCCAATTTTTCTATTCTAGCTGGAGGAATTTCGCAGGAATTCAGTGGTTTGATATCCTTTGCTGTCCTAAAAAAAGCAACCCAAAGGAAAAACATCAATTACAGCTATCCAGATGTGGAACGAGGTTTCAGTAAGTTATGGGACGGTTTCAGTAAGTTTCAGTAAGTTAACGTCACAACAAATTTTATTTTAGGTCGCAGAAGGAATGGGGCTTATCCCTAATAGTTGGCTACGAGTGCTTTACCTTTGGACCATAAACAAAATAGAGCTTTCACAAAAGCCTTTCTTGCTATCTTTTTGTTTTGTTTATGCAACTCTGAGACTACGCGAGACCAATCCATTGAGGCTTAAATGAGATTTGGGTCACAGATCATCATTTGAACAAACCCACATCTTTCCTAATGCTATCTCTTAGAGTTCTAAAGTGTGATGTCATGAAAAAACTAAATTTGTGAAATTATGCCATTTTTGAGGTATAGAGTATTTTCACTCACGGGATCAGTAACCTTGTTTTTCTACCGAAATAAAAGAAAACATTTGCATGATAACACAGCGCAATTTCCGGAGAATTAGTCAGAGACATCAACATGGCCGCCATCCCTTTGTTTAGCGACATCAATGTGGCTGCTGTGGCGTCACGTGAAAACACCACTATGAAAGGACAACATCCAAAAGGCCTACTCGCCAAAAATGAGCATTTCAGGGCAAAATGTCTTTGAGATATTAGCCCAGTTATGCTCATGTGACAATTATCTCAGTCTCTTTACTGCTAGGACTGAAGTGTCGAAATGGAGTACATTTGCAATTGTACAGAACTAGATGTTTCATGTTAACCCCCGGGTTAATGAATTGAAGAGACTTATTTTTCGATGTTGACTCAGGGGTACTCTGACAAAATCTCAGTGCCCATTTGCAGGAGTCGAACCTACGACATTCCGATTACTAGTTATTTTGATGCTCTGCCCCTGAGCTATAGGAAACTAGTGGAAGCTACGCCATTAAACTACAATCATGGACAAATTCTTCGGAACAATTCAGCATTTTATCTTTCAACTCACTTATCGCATATTCTGGACTCTTTTGCAACCCTCTTGCCCCCATTCAATGTCACTTGAGGGAAATGAAGTGAAAACAGTGTGCAGAACTGAGAGTGGACCAGTTTATGCCCAACATTGATTGGGTGGGGAGGGGAGTGGGGGAGCGCCTCAGTGAAGTCCCAAAAATGTGTACTGGAATGAGTGCTCCAAAGGAATTTGTCCATGATCGTAGGTTCCAATGACAACTGTCCCTCTATACTGCAAGGACTGAAATTGTCTGCAGCGTGCATTGATTTCTTGCTATATAAATGAAGTGGATGACAAATGTTAATCCCGGTGAATGAAATGAAGAGAGGATATTTCCGATGGTAACTCAGTGATACTCGGAAAGAATCCGAGAGCTCCTTTGCAGGTTTTTAACCTACGACAGCCTTCCGATGACTACAGTATTTCGGATGCTCAAGCACTGAGCTATAAGAGACTCGTAGGAGCCATGTCATGATCCATGATTTCGATGGTGTCTCGGTCATACTCGGAAAAAATCTGAGTGCTCGTTTTTAAGAGTCAAACCTACGACCTTCCGATTACAACTTCGGATTCTTTACCACTGGGTTATAGGAGACTCGTGGGAGCTACAATCACTGGCAAAAGTCTTGGGACGCTCACCCATTTAGGTTGGTTTTCTTATTTAGTTTCATTAATTGTATTAAATACGAAAACCGCCTGTTCACGCTTCAATAAACATGTAAATAAGTTAACCGGATTGAAAAGCCCTGTACAGGCCTGCAAATGATCGCGTCCCGGAAATGATCCCTGGACCAGAAATGATCCCCAAATTGGACAGCAAATGATTCCCGGACCAGATATGATCCCCAAACTGGACCGCCAAATGATCCCTGACCAGAAATGGTTACGTCATCAGTAATTAAGAATGGAATGGACTCGAGAATTTAGAGACAGGAGAAAAAAGGAAAGGAACTTTATATTAAATGTTTTAGTATGTTTACGTCATGCCGAACTCATCACAGACGATTCAAGGGAGACAAAAACTTCCACAAAATTCACTTGTCCCACCAGACATGAATTCTTGCAGGTCGAATCCCGAAATGTCGCTTATTTTTTCTTTATTACCTTGCCAGAGCATACCAGCGGCTGGAAAAAAGTTAACAATTCTAAAAGCCTCTGCCTATCGTTATGATAAGCTTCGCGATTTAAGGACAGCAAAGTGCATGAAAATTGAAAAGGCAAAATCAAACCAGAAAAGAGTGAGCTGCACTACCTTTTAAGATTCACAATTTAAAATCGAACAACGAATTTTTGACCCCAAAATAGTAACCGCATTCAAAATAGATGCCGTTTTGTCATTTGCATGATAGATGAAACTGTATCATTTTGAAAATGCTCCACTTTTGGCAGCGTTTCCCTATGGTCTCGATTGATGTCGTGTAAACAGAATGCGTAACGGTTAACCGCATCAAAAACGTTGTGATTACAAATGAAACCGGGTTTGTGTAAATGCTAATGAGCTCCGTTCTCTCCCAGATACTATTTTTAGCTTTGTTCTCATGCATTCAGTAAAAAAAATTTCAACGTGCAAGTGAATTCACCGATTCAAGAATACATGTAAGTTTGAATGGCACTCTTAAAGACGCGAAAATTTTAATTTCGTTTTAAAAGTTGAGTATCTTATCTGAAATTTGTAAAACAGAGTTTTGAAATTGTACAGCAAGAGCGAATTGTGAAGGATAATGAATTTTGAAATAAAAGAATACAAACTCGTCATAATCTCCGAAATTGAAACTTTCAACGACAATGGAGACCCTGGGAAAGACTGGTTAAAGTTTTGCGCAATTCCACAGTGTAGGGAAAGCATCATAATTTTTTTTTCCAAACTATTCACATAAAAATAATATTATTTCTCGCTAAGCGTTGCATCTTTTATGTTCAAATAACCGCTCAAATTGAAATTTTTTGCGTGATTTTTAATATATTTTCTGTCAAAATTTGCATAACAATCAAAACACAAAAATAGCAACGCAAGAAACAAATTAGTCGCATTTACATGTACCTCTTTGTCGAATTTTCATACTTAACACAGGAATTTTTAGTTATTGTAAAAAATCTTTCTCTATTCGTTAGCAATCATCCTTTCAATTTACATTGCATTAACTCTTTGTAAAAATGCATGCAAAGTAGATTGTGACGTCAAAACAGGAATAGACCCATTCCCCTTCTGACTCGGTCGTGAACAAAAAATGTTTGTATTTTCGCATCTTTCGAAGCCTATAAAATGGAGGATTTGTTGGAAAAAGAAAAAAAATGGCTGCAATGCGTTTCGAACAGGTGCAAAGATTCATTTTAGCAAAAAAAAAAAACAACATTTTGGGGTTATGGGCACTTTAATGTAAATTTCTTTTTTCTAAAATCCCATGTAAAGGAATGCTGAATTTTAATTTTTTCACTCGCTCTCTCCGAAATCCAGCAATTGGTAAGCGCTTTACGTCTTCGTTTTGGTTTTATTTGTCGATTTGCTCTTGCTTATTTTTTTCTACACGAGCTTCACTTGTAACTTTTTCTTCGGGATTTACTACTTTCAGTCAATACAACTTGCTGGGCACATTGTCGTCCTAAAAGTTGCGCTTATTGCAGCCTAAAACGGCCCTTGCCACTTCAATAAATATTGACCAAAACACATCTTACACATACTGTTACAGATGAGTAATGACCAATGACAATATACCCCTGGCAAAGCAGATTTCAGTTTTTGCAATACATAAAAGGTTTTGGATAAAAGCAGACAAACTAGTATTCGTAAAAAATGGACAACAACTTTGAGTTTACGAGACACGTTTCGATCGATCATCGATCATCTTCAGTTGCAAGTGTTCGTTACAGTGCCAATTTGAATTTGTGTCAATGTTACAATATGAACTTACATTAATACATTGCCGCTAGAAATTTTAAATTACCGGTAAACGTTACAACGATTCTAAATGCAAACAATCGAATAAGGCGCGCACGGACAGCACGGGAGTGTAACAAAAGAAATACAAGGAAATACAACAACAACACAAAAGACTACAGAAAACTAACACTGAAACATAAATGTAGCTAAAAAGATAGAGTAAGCTCCGCATGTTTTAGCTGCCTATTTAGACTGGCATTTTCCCAGCGGATATGAGCAGCCTCTTCGAGCAACAACTGGAAACGATTAGGTGCCGTATCTATAATGGAGAAGCAGCTATCAGACCAATAGTCTCTTCAATTGGGACTTATAATTATGAGTTAGCTAAGTATTTATGTTGCCTTCTTCAATCTTTTCATGGGCCACCACGAAAATATTTGGTTGGAGAAACTGCAAGGCGTCTAAAATTATATCGACTATACGTTGATGACACGTTTTGTGTACATGTATTTGAGACGGAACAAGATGCACTTTCATTTTTTGATTTCATTAACACCAGGCACCCTAACATACGTTTTACCATGGAGAAAGAGGTGGACCATAAAATACCTTTTTTGGATGTCTTCATTCATAGCCATTCACAAGGTCCTACAACCACAGTTTTTCGCAAGAAAACGTTCACGGGTCTTCTAACTAATTACTTTAGTCAAGAGAGTATGAAGGTAAGAGAGGTAATCCCTTATATTGACCCTGTTCCCATCGTAATCCCTCTTAAGTTATTTTTAGATCTCCTGCGAGATCCGGTATTCCCACGAGGGTATCTGATAGCCAATCATATGTCCCCATTTTACCAATGTTGTGAGGGAATTTGCTCACCTGTCAACTTTTGTAAAAATCGGGACATATGCATGTAATTAGCTATCAGAGAACCTTCGTGGGAATACCGGATTTCCCAGGAGATATAAAATAACTTAAGAGGGATTACGATGGGAATATGGCCAATATGAGGGATTACCTCTCCTAGCTTTATACTCTCTTGCTTTAGTTTCACTGCTCCATCGTAAAAAATTGGCCTTTTGAGAAAGCTTGTTCATAGAACCTTCAAAATCAAGAACAGTTGAGCGGGCTTTCACAATGACGTTAAGAATTACCTCACTTTCATTTTATGCCCTCTTCCCTTCACACCTAATCGAGAAGATACTTCAGTATATTACTAGTGCCCAGACCCCCTCAACTAATGGCAAGTTTTAACGTTACCTTACGTAGGGTCCTTTTCTACACAAGCTCAGAGAACTTCAAGATTACATAAGCTAGTCAAGCGTTTTTGCGTTAGATATTAACCTCGCTTTTTTCTTCATTTAAGATCCGCAACATGTTCAGTGTGAAAGATCCTGTGCCTTAATTTCCACCTCCGTTCGCGTGTCGTATATAAATTCACTGGTGCAGGATGTAATGCCTGTTACGTCGGGGAAACATCCCAACACATTTCGGTGTGCATCCGTGAGCATCTGAGAAGGGACACGACTTCTCACATTTTGCAACATTTGCAACACTCTGAGGAATGTCGAATCTGAGAGTTGCTTTTCCATTTTAGATACGGCACCTACCGGAAATCGTTTCCAGTTGTTGCTTAAAGAGGCTGCTCATATCCACTGGGAAAATCCCAGTCTAAATTGGCAGCTAAAGCATGTGGAGCTTACCCTATCTTTTTAGCTACATTTGTGTTTAGTGTTAGTTTTCTGTAGTTTTTGGTGTTGTTGTATTTCCTGCCGTAAAGCACTTAAGTTTGTTTTTTTTTTGTTACACTGTTTGTGCGCGATTCTTTGCATTTAGAATTGTTGTAACGTTTACCGTTAATTTAAAATTCTAACGGCAACGTATTAACGTAAGTTCAAATTGTAACATTGACAAAAATTCAAATTGGCACTGTAACGAACACTTGTAACTGAAGATGATCGATAATCGATCGAAACATGCCTTGTAAACTCAAAGTTGTCCATTTTTTTACGAATAAAAGGTTTTCTTTTTAATTATTAAGAAGCATTGTGTTACCTACCCCAATTCATGAGTCATTAAAAACTACTGTACCAGTTAAAAGAAAAAAGGCTTACCACTTTGCCGGACGCTTCTTCCTTCTCTTTTTATGGCAAGAAAAACCAACAAGAAGTAGAAAGCCAAGAAAAAATACACCGCCAATGGAAAAACCAAGAATACTCGCCATGGAAAAACCTGGTCCAAAATGGCACAAATTATTATTGGTACAAACTAGAATCAAATTTTCAATGCCGTAGTTTTAATGAAATTCTAAGCACAAAGATTAACGTTACATGCAAAGCTCTCATGAACTGCAGGTATATCTGCAGATGACTTCACACGCAATAACTATAAAAATGTGCAGCATGAAGCATTATCACCGATTATACATCAGTCGGCAACGATAAACTTTATGCCTTTGAAATCTAATGCAACGTTTTATGAAACGTTTTCCCTAGTCTCTGGATATTACTGCCCTTTTATGCCCCTAATAAATATGGAGATTCTACAGTTCAGATTTCAATGAGACATAAATGATACGAAACAAACAGCAATACAGTTTCATTGTGTA
>NC_090893.1:1197649-1210149 GCF_036669925.1 Montipora capricornis | reverse complement strand
CCTTTTGGAGACTCGTTCTGAAAATTTTCAATGCAAATTTTAACCCGATGGTCAAAGAATGAAACGCTTCAGATAATGCCTTATCGAGTGCGAACTTAAGATTGTGGACGCTAAAAGCACTGCTGACTGCAGCTATAAATAATCATCATATTGTTGTTATGTAGAAATGATGTTTTGGAATAAAGTTAATTGTAGTTTTATTTTGTGTAATTAATATTTGTTGCTGTTAATGTTCGTGTGTGAGCGTCGAGAACAAATTCATCCTTTCATTGCGCATGAAGTTTCGTTTTCAATGTCAACTGCATTTGACTACTTTCTCCAACACCACATGGAATAATTGGAGATAGAAAATCTATAAGAAAGGGTCAGCTGTGTCTATGGCCATAGGGAATTGCGATTTTCATTGCTGTAATTCACAACAATGCCCCAATTGACTATACTTTAGTCTAAGCCTGATAAAAAGCTACAGTCCCTTACCATCTTCCAATGTCCTTGCAATCTTTGAGGAACTCTTTGGTCCACACCCCACCGAACTGAAGACGCACACTTTAAATTCATATTCTGTGAACTTTTCAAGCCCCGTGACAACCGTGGAGAAAACCAACGAACCATTGATAATTGAAACGTTCTTTGTATCAACCCAAGCTGCATCTTTGATAGTTTGTATTTCAAATAGGTTGGAGCCTTCCTTTTGGTATAGAAGTTTAAAGGACATCAAGTTTCTTTCATTGTAGTAAAGTTTTGACAGCTCCCAAAAGACAGCGACACTAGTCGACGACTGTGCAGTCACATTGACAAGAACAGGTGCTTTAACAGGAACTGGCATGGAGAAAAAGGTATTAGTGAATACAGAACAAAACTGCACAAGTCTAGAAACACCATTACTTTATTCAAATGTATCAATTTAATTCTCTCTTGATAATTCCGTAACTCGATTTACAATACTAACAGCAGGCTGTTAAACACTTTTCCGGAACATATATGAAGAAAGAGTTCAAATAGAGTTCATTACTTCTTTTCTACTTTTGTTTTTTCTAAATGATAAGATGGAGTTGTTAAAATGCATAGAAAATAAGTTCATCAGTTACCTAGAGATTTAAGTGTTCCATACAGCTCAACTCTCAATGCCTTATGACCAAAAAAGTCAGTTGGCTGAAAGCGGATGAAGCTCGCTATGATAACCTCCTCAAGATTATGCTTGACAATGTCGTTTCGCCCAGTATTTCCATAAAAGACCTGCAAAAGAAATAAGAATTTATGCTGACAATTATGGTGACGACGATACAGATGATGACAGTAGCCTGAATATAAGCTGAAGACAGATGCCTTTGTTTGGTAAGACAAATTCATGGTGTTAATGTTTACTTTCAAATTGAAAAGTTTAATGTCAACTGTCTCAATATCAGAAACCATGGCTCTTTTAAGGACGGTGCCCACTACTTCAAAGGTATATTTTTTCCGAGTTTATGAATGTGCGGGAGAAGAAAACCTTTACAAATGTTATTGAAATCCAAAAAGAAAATTGGGAGTAACCACACATTTTTCAAAGTTAATTAATCAACAATAGCTGTAAAATACAAAGCAATGTATAGCGCTCTTTTCCAAATTGAAGCTCCAAATAATGGATGGTTATCCTCAATAATTATTTGCCTTTTGCATACCAAGAGCACTTGCTGAGTTCTGCTTTCTCCGCATAGTTTTAAAGCGCTCAAAAATATTCATTGTATTAGTAAGCACCACTGCTGGGAACTCCGAGTATTTCGAAATGCGCAGAACGTATGGTCAATAACAACTGTAGGCACTGTCCTTAAATGGACTCTAAAATCATGCCGTCCATTTGTGTTATCTATCTCCCTCTCCCTCAGCAAAACGACGAAACAAAAACTTGAGAGGCCGCCTAAGAAAAATAAACAAGTAAAAGAAATAAGACCGATGCTGATCAAGTTCCACTAGAAAACCAACTTAAAGAGAATCCACTCAGCTGCCAGAAGATCTTCCTCCAAGATCAACTCCAAACAGAATGAACAAAGGAGTGAAATAATGAACTTTGTATGTCAAAGCCAAACTAAATTAACTTTCAACTCTCAAAAAAAAGTATTTTCAAAACATGAAAATAAAACGTACAATAGATGCATTGTATTCCGGTATTTTTTCTTTTACCGGTAATAGCAACTCCACATGCGCAGACTCACAGCATTGCAATGGAAACTAAAATGGCAAGATAATAATGACCAGCTCCCAGTTGGATTGATAACTCAGTTGGTAGAGCAAGTGCAGTGCAATCGCATGGCCGTGGGTTCAAATCCCATTCAAGCCTGGATTTTTTAGGCTTCCTTTCCATTGCTCAAGTAACCGTAATGATCTTTCCAAATTTCATTTTTTTCTATCCTAGAGCTGAAATATATAAGGGTTCATACTCCCGCTAACCTGCCCACTGGAAACGTTTCATTGACAACAGGTTTTTAATGTGGACCACAAGGGAAAACAAAATCAACCTTTTTGGTGAATTCTCGAACAATTTCCCTCAAACAATCAAATTTACTCGCGAATAAAGAACAACAAGCTACGTAGACTTGTCAAAACAAAGAGTGAGTTAGACTGACTAAATTATACTGAGAAATACCAGAAAGAAGGTTAATATCAAAATTATAAAAAAATACGACATCCAAGAAAATAGCGACAACATAAGAGAAACTCGAAAAGTAATAAGCAGTACGTTAGGTCGTAAGACAATAATGATTAACGAGATTTCCAGTGAGGGTCGATCATATACTGATAAAAAAAGACATACTCAGGGTTAAAATGAATCTACATGTACATTTCGGTATGCTCAGGGAGAAATTGGACAAGAACATTCCATATACAGGTGCCCCATGCGAGAAAAATTCGTAAGTAAGAGGGCATCTACAGGCCTCGAAAACGAGTTATATGACAATCGGTTCCAGACAAAACATTTCTGGCGTTTTGAAGCAACACAAATAATAAAGATATGTTTAAAATAGCATTTCAGCAGTTGTTTGACAATTTTAATGTGAATTTCCGTAAAAAGGAAGGCTTTCTTAGTTCTATTCCATGTATTCTTATTCCAGAATACAGTCACTTAAACGCACCCTTAGTATATGCGATAAACCTATTGAAAGGAAAGCTATCATAAAGTTGCTCAGCGTACACACTGATGAATTTAGACTGTCATAGGATAATCACATATTGCACATCGTACTGACCTAACGGCCAAAAATGGCTTGTGTATGCTTTGAAATACTCATCCATATTCAATAGTCGTTTTGACCAATCGGATAAATTTCTCAAGACACGTGAGTTCGATCGATCTCCAGTGCTGTTTCAAACGTTTGACCTCAAATTAGAAAAGTTCATTTCTTGGATTTTAATGATTTTAGAAAATTAACAACCAGCATGAAGAACAAGGGAAAGAGGAATTTGGCAAAATAGGGAGATATGGCAACGGGACGTGGCTCCAAATAACAAAGTCATGGCAAGGTTGTCATTTGTGACTGCGGTGAAACAATTTAATTACTGACATATATAACTGCCTCGTACTCTGACAATTCATGTAAGAATGACTTCACCAACGGGTACTAAGAGTTTCAAAGCAGTTATGTTAATCTTACCAACGTCCGCTTGCAAGGAATTAGATTCAATAAGCCACACACAAAATATGTCCTTGTCGTATGATCCATTACTTGAAAGTAAGCATTGCAATTGCGTGAAGATGCATGTCGTGCCTGTGAATTTAATAGTAGCTTTTCACGAATAATGCCATCAGTCGAAATTGAAATCCTTTTACCATAACTGTAGAAGAATGTCGACACCCAGTAGAACAGAAGTTGCAAAATTAAAATTCTCCACAACACGATAAACATCTCCTGAATTGTGATCCGCCGGAAAGACCGAAGCGTTCTTTTAGACGCCATCTTATGAAATTGACATATACGTCGTGTAAGTTCACCGTAGTGTAACTGCTAACTGAGCCCCAAGTCTCCTCGTTCGTCGTCTGAGTGAGATGGCACTGCTGAGAGGTGAATCACCGATGTAATAATGACAAGAATTGTAATATTATTACACAGTGGTCTGAATTGCTTTTTTTAAAGACGATCTCGTGAGGAGTGTACTTAACGGAACCGCAAAATGAAAGCTAAAATTTTGCGAGAGCGCTTAGGCCCCCAAGGGGCACCCAACGTCAATTTGCGGAAAATATCTGTTCGGAAGACGATTTGAGATCTAGAATTTTCGGAACATTTGTTGTAAAATTTCTTGCTTGCCTGCCTGTCCTAGGATTTTCAAACATCTAAAAAATGATGTAATTGCTCATTTTAAACGGATTTTTACCCTAAAAAGGTCACCTAGGATTTTCGGGAGCCTTTTTTGTAGCTGAAATTTTCGAAAAGGTAAGTTTTGATCCCTACAATTTTCGGATCACTAGACTTTCAGCTAGGAAATCATATGAATAATGTTTAGGGGATAAAAATATGCCTATATATATTTTTTTAAATACCAAAAAACGTTTAACAATGCTATTTTTAAGTAGTTTTGAACTATATTCTCGTTGGGTGCCCCTGCCTAATGACAGAAACGAGCACTTATAAGTTTGAAATATCGCTATAATGAACTGCCACCGCGGCCGCAATCCCGCATACAAAAATTTGGTTTCATCAACGGAGTTGATAATGTAAATTGGCCACCGTATAGAGATTCTCTGTACGGTGGTCAGTTTACATTATCAACTCCGTTGATGAAACAAAATTTTGTAAATTACTTCCCCACCGACGCAGCACCATAGTTTCTTTAGCTACCCCCCGCAATCAAGGGCAAGGCGATCTCGTGGAAAGTGTAATTAACCGAACCTGAAAGCTTAAATTTTACGAGAGTGCTTAGGCCTAATCACTGAAACGAGTACTTAGGCTTAAACAGTAAACGAGTGCTTTCTTCTTCACACTACCTCGTGAAAAGTGTTGTACATTAAGCGAACCACAAAACGAAAGCTAGAATTACGTGGTGATATTAAAGACTAAAAAAGTAACCTTGTCTACGAGAGTGAAATTTTGACTTTGCAGAAACAATGGTCAACCTTTGTGTTGAATTCGCACATTCCTTGTCCACTTTTATGACACTGAAAGAAAACAAAAACGCAAACTAACAAACAACAATCCGACGTGTAGCCGCAAGCAGTATAATGAACTGCCAACGCGGTCCGCAATCCCGTAGTCGATGAATGAAAATTGTTCAAGGGCAAGACGATCTCGTGAAAGGTGTAGTTAACCGAACCGCAAATTGTAAGCAAAACTTTTACGAGGGTGCTTAGACCTAATCACGTAAGCCAGCGCTTAGGCTTAATCACTAAGCGAGTGCTTTCTTCTTCACACGATCTCGTAAAAAGTGTAGTTAAGTATAATGCAGTGCTTTGTTCTTCACACGATCTGGCGAATAGTGTAGTAAACCGAACCACAAAATGAAAGTTAAAATTTTTACGAGAGTGCTTATGCTCTGGTATCTGCAGAAGCTGCCAGTGCTTAGGCCTAATCACTGAATCGAGCGCTTAGTCTTAATCAGAAATCGAGTGCTATTTCGAATCAAAGTTAATCGAATTGTAAAATGATTCGTTGAACGCGCTATAAGAACGAGAGATATATATCAACTTAACAAATCGAAAGTGGTTTAGCGTTGTCTGTACTCTTATCGACAACGATATTCGTCATCACAGTGGTCAAAATGTTGTGGACTCAGGAGGTGCAGTGAGCAATTTGCCTCGCGAGGCCAAAAATATCAAACATGTTTGATTTTATCCTCACGGCCTCGCAAGGCGAATTTCTCACCAAAATTTTCCCGCACACGTGAGGAAACGGATGAGCAAACCGCTTCGCGATGGAGTATGCTGAGCTCTTTCCTCACCGTGTGCGGCGGACTTAAGTAGGCCAAAAGCATTTGAACAGTAGAAAACTATTTTTACCTTGCAACAGCTGCAGATTACCCCGCCACATCGAGGCCGTTACTGTAAAGGGCTGGCCACGCGTTACGGGGAAAAAATAAAGTCAAGGTTGCTAAGTATCTTAAGTAGCTGGCTGCGCAGTTCGCGGTACGCAGAAAGAATTAAATTCAAGATGGCGAGGTATGTTAACTAGCTTACGCGTACGCAATGTTAAAAGCGTGCTTAGGCCTAATAAGTGAAACGAGCGCTTAGGCTCAATCAATAAACGAGTGCTATTTGCTTCACACAATCTCGTGCAAAGTGTAGTTAGCCAAACCGTAAATTGTAATCACTGAAACGAGCGCGTACACTTTTGAAATATCGCTACAATTACCGATTTTGTCAATGTTCACCCAAATGGTGTAAATACCAATGGATGAACGAATTGGACGAAATTGGCAAAATATCGCAAAAAATTGTCTAATTTCTCAAATTCACCAAAGTTCACCCATGTGGTGTCAAAACCAATGGATGAACTAATTTGACAAAATTGGCAAAATATCGTCAAAATTGCCGAATTTGTCAAATTCGCTAAAATCGCTAAAATCGCCAATGTTCACCCATGTGGTATCAATACCAATGGATGAACTAATTTGACGAAATTGGCAAAATATCGCCAAAATCGCTAATTTTGCCAAGATTGTCAATCGTGCAGCTCTTTCGCCAAATCTGCCATTTATGTCATCGTGTGCAATTCTGAACATAAGTGCCCTCAAAACACTAAACCGGAGCATTTTTACGCTTACCGGCCAAAGTGAATAACATTTTTATACATCGCTGAAATCGCTGAAATACATTTCTTCGATTTCCAAGTGAACTAGACTGGCGCGACTTCTTATGTAACGTCTTTTTTGTTCACGGTGTTTTTCGATTCCTAGGCAAAGTGAGCTAGACCGCCTTTCACGGAGGAATAGTCTTTTTCCCATCACGATTGGTCAAAACGGCTATTGAATATGAAGGAGTATTTTAAGCCATTTGAAACATGCGCAGCACATGTTTTAGTATCAGATATAAAAAATCCCTCGGGTTTCACTCTCAGGACTTTTTATATCTGATAAAACACTCCTGCTTGTGTATATATTAAGTAGTAAGTATTTAAAATTAGACCTCTAACGAAAGACTTAAGAACATTGAATTCTATTTATCGATCAGTACAGCCGTACTTCGACTATTGCAGCCTTGTTTGGGGTAATTGCTCGAAAAAAGCGTGCTTTTTTGTCGGAACTCTGAGAGGCTCTAACGGCGTCCCGTCGCCTGAGGCGATTAACATTTGGCTTCGGGCGAGTGAGAAAAATTACCCGGTCGCCCGGCCGGGCACTCTGGCTTATTGTATTTCTAGCAGATAAGGCGGCTAAAAAATTTAATATGCTGGGCCCGGTTGTTCGAAAACCGATTAATTTAATCCAGGATTAGCCTAAACTTTTGTTCCATGTTTTCAACTTTTCGGTGTAACTTTTTTTGGCCTATTTTTGTTTTTCACGATTGCCTTCTTCAAATCCCGACCTATCCAATCGAACAGAACCGAACAAAAAACCAATCGAACCCAATCGAACTCCAATCGTTCGACTGGGTTCGGCAATCGAACAAAATCGAACACCTATTTTGCTGTGAGTTCGATTTTCGAATCAATCGAACCAATATAATCGAACAAAATCGAACTAATCCAATGCAATTGTCTCTTGACGCCTCAAACTGAGTAAAACACGTGGAATATCACATTGTCAGTCCTGGGTTTCAGTGCTCAGCAAAAGCCGCGTAAAAAGGGAAGGGAGTTAGCGGTGATTTCACGTTCACCTTCGGAATTTTCCAATACCACGTGCCTATCATGCGATGCGGCGTTCGTTAATCGAACGTTCGATTATACCAATCGTTCGTTAATCGAACGTTCGATTATACCAATCGTTCGGTAATCGAACGTTCGATTGGGTTCGATTACCAATCGTTCGGTAATCGAACGTTCGATTGTGTTCGATTGGCAAAATTTTATTGTGAGTTCGATTATGTTCGATTGAGTTCGGCAATCGAACGATTGGTGTTCGATTGGGTTCGATTGCCGAACTGTGCGATTGGATAGGTCGGGTCAAATGTAACGTTTTGCCGAGTATCAGCGTTGAACATCATTTGGGAGTAGAGAAATAAACTCCTTGGTTAAATTTTAATCTGGGATTAGCGTGAATCGGCTTTTGAACAACCGGGCCCTGATGGTTACAGTTTACGAAACCTCTCGGAAAAAGTTTTTTCTTCGTACGAAACAATTAGTTCAAGGGCCGTTCCACATGATTTCACATGTAACATGTAATGTAATGTAACTGTTTATTTCGACACGGAGAATCATCAGTTAAGTTAAAAATTAAAAATTAAAACTTGTACAGCTGCTTTACATGATTGCCGTGTGGGAATCCGATATCTCAGATACTTTCTTAATACCCCGTTTAAACTGCCCAATAGAACAAACGCTTTTTAAATCTTGGGGCAAGTTGTTCCACAAACAGGCCCCGCTGTAGCAAAAACTTCGTTTTAAGTAATTAGTATTTGGCTTGGGCAGCGAAAGCTTTCCTTCAAGATTTCTTAGGTTATAATCATTAACGTGGCGTTCAGTGAAGAGACATTGAAGATAGTCTGGGGCAAGTTCATTCAATGTTTTATACATAATTAAAGCTTTCTGCTTTTTACGACGAAGAGACAGCCTCTCCCACCTAAGCATCGCGAGAAGAAGGTTGGAGCTCGTATTAAAAGGTGATTGAGTAATTACTCTGGCAGCGCGATTTTGTAATTTTTGTAATTTATCACTCAAACAGCCACTCATACCATCCCAAACCGGGCTGCAGTAATCAAAATGTGGTAATATTAAAGCATTATAAATTTGAACTGCAACATCCGTCGGAATAAAAGGTCGTACACGTTTCAATGCACCAATGGCTGAAGAGACTTTCTTGCTTATCTCGTCAACGTGTTTAGACCAAGAGAGTTGTGCATCAATGGTAAGACCCAGAGATTTAATATGGTCAACTCTCTTGATCGTCCTGTCATCGATACTTATATTAATCTTCTCACATTGGGTATTCAATCTCTGCCTAGATCCGATTATCATTAGCTCAGTTTTGGCCACATTTAAACTTAATTTGTTGGCTCTCAGCCAACAGGTAAGATTGTTAAGTTCAGAAGTCACTGCTAGTTTAAGATCGGCTACGTTTTTGCAGATAAGGTTATACTGGTGTCATCGGCAAACATTCTCGGCGCAGCAACCCGCAGGCAGTTAGGGAGATCGTTAATGTACATCAAAAAAAGCAAGGGACCCAGGATGCTACCCTGCGGTACGCCACAAGTAACAGTGCTGGCAGTTGACAGATTGCCATTTCCATTACACCTTTGGGTCCGATTACTTAGGTATGACTGAAACCACTTAGCAGTTGCCTGGTCAGCACCAAAGTACGACAATTTACGTAAAATAATTTCGTGATCAATTGTGTCGAAAGCTTTTTTAAGGTCAATGAAGACTACTCCGTTCAGGAAGCCGTTGTCGATGTTAACGGACCAGCTATTTGTCGCCTCAAGCAAGGCCGTTAGGGTGCTATGTAAGGAGCGAAAGCCCGACTGACAACTTGATAACAATTGATTGTCATTTAGGTATTGGTACAGTTGATCGTAAACAATTTTTTCAAAAACCTTCCAGACAACCGGAATAACAGAAATTGGACGATGATTGTTGAGGTCCGATTTTTCACCCTTTTTAAACACCGGAGTTACCCTGGCCATTTTCCATTCTGTTGGATAAATCCCAGTGATAATTGACTTTGTAAATATGGCGGTCAGCGATGGAGTAACAATACTAGCAGCCATTTTCAACAACTTACTTGGGATCATATCGAGGCCAGTGGCTTTCTTTTCATCAATATTCCTCAATAGGTTAAAAACAACGTCGAGACTAGGAGTAATATGTTCCAGGAAATTCTTGATATTTTTCCGAAAAATCTCGCTGTTTCCCCCTAAATATTGTGAAAAAATTCTAAATATCCTAAACATTTTCTTAACAGTTTTCTATAAATATTATAAATTGATCAAAAACTTAATTTATTGGCAAGACCGCAATGCGGCAGTCTTTACAAAGTGACTAACACAAGTACAAGGAAAGGGCAGCAGTAAAAGCCGGAATCCGGAGTCTGGAATCCGAAATCCGGAAACCAGAAACCAGAGACAATTTGCGAGAACTACTCACTCCTTGTACGCTCTGCTATAATTTGCACACTCAAGTATTTTACTCTGAGAAAATGTATACTGTAAAATGGATCTGAGCTTGCTATTCTCAGTAGATATACAGATTTGAGAATGGTGATGGCATCATCAAACTATGGCAGTCCAAATTACAATAAAGGAAACTTAAAGATTGTCTAATTTGTTTTCCTTATTTTTCACCTGGCTTTTTGGGTACAAAAATGCTTCTTTTTAAGGAACAAGGCGCCTGGAGAATAGGGGGCTTAAGCACGCGCGTTTTTAAGACGCAGACGGCAACCAGAAGAGAACATTTCGCGTGCCAGGACTGTGGTGTCTCCCAGATTTTTGTATCAATTAAAAGCTACTTAGCAATGTAAATGTGATTGTATGAAGACAAGTTAAAAGGAAAAACAGCTCACTTGCGTAAGTGACGGAGCGCGACTGAAGCTGTTGATTCAGGAAGAACATACAGTAATACCGTCAATTTCCGATAGTAACGACCCCTCCCTCCCCGAAATTAACGTCAATTTTTTGTGGCCGCTAGTAAGTCCCGAAAGTAGCGACCTCCCGAAAGTAGCGACTTCCCCACACCCTGAAAGTAGCGAGACCAAGTTTTTTAAATTGTATACCGTATACCAGTCATATGTCAATCAATAGTCAAAATTTTAATGTACAATAATATGTTCGTGCAGTGTCACAAATTGTTCAAATATGTTGTCTCCTACATATGACGCTCTAATGCTACGACAATTGAGACTAGAGACCAAATCTTTCATGAGTGAAATAGGTGGAACAATTACAAAGACGATAGCATTGCAATCCTCTCCAAGTAAACGATCAAAAGCGTTGGGGGCTAGTTCAAAGGCCAGACTTTTCCCAGCTCCCGTTGGAGCAGACACAAACATATCTCTGCAAGACAGATAGTCTTGAATTGTTTTTCCCTGATAGTAGCGCAATTCGGAATATCCGGTGGCCTTAGTAGCTCTGTTGGAAGTCACGCTTCACTGCGTATGACAAATTTTGATTGACAATTCTATCCCTTGAGTTTATCCCCTGGGGTACACGAGGACTACTCTGATGTTTGGGTCGCTAAAATTGGCGCCAATCAAGTATGAAAAGTCCTTCGTTCTGCGCGTCATCTACATGAGACGAAGGACTTTTCGAAAGTCTAGGCAAAGCGACGCGACTTCATCATAAAAATGTCGTCGAAGACTATTTTAATAGGTCTTAGTATTTTTCGGTGCGGTAGTGAAAGGTCGGAGTCCGTGCATGGAACAGTCCTTCTTGGGAGCTTGCTCCTTATAAACGGAATGCATAAATGGCGGCCAAAAATGTATTCTTTTGTTTCTGTGCTAATTAGACTCACTAGCCTCACTCTCAAGAAACATTTATTTTGTATTTTGTCCATGCAAACGAGGCTTAAAAAAGTGAGGCCCCCATTTATGCATTCGGTCAATGACCGTGAATCAGAACGGACTAAGATTTCACTACGTGGTGACATTTCGCTGCAAGTTCGTCATATCCCACTTCCACTTTTTAATGACTTTATGATCCCAACAAACTCCGGACAGATTGTTGAAAATCTGGAGCGGACCTGGGGGGGAGGGAGAGGGGGTGTTCAGGGGTTTGATCGAACCCCCTAAATTGAAACACCTAGTGACATAAACTTGTAAAAGTATAAAACAAATACAAGTACATCTTAAATAAGAAGGCTAATTCGCTGCTGTTCGATGTAGCTAAAACGTTTCTGATTAAGAAACAAATAAGTACCGGTATTTGAATATTTTGGTTCGCTGCGAATGTGTTTCTTTTTTCACCAGTTCTGTGATCCAGACAATTTCCCTAACATTAACTGTTTGCTGCGAATTGTTTGTACTACGCCAGTCACAACGAAAAACCCGTCACCTACGATGCTGTAGTTCAGCGTTTTGTGGAAAGATATATACCCCGAAGAATGCTTGTTATGGATCCCGTCTTTGGTGAAACACAAAGTTTCAAAAAGGTTTAACTACAGCATACCTTTCTCATAGTTTTATAAAGGAAAATTTGATCCGAAGTGCATAACGTTTCATATATTTTTTCTCAATGCGCAAGCGGGCGGTATTCTGCGAATCCTACAATCTGATTGGCCCTAGGAGCAGGCCGAATTTTTCTATCTTGCCCGCCACCCGGGCAGAATCCTAGCCCTAGTTGAGTGAGCTTATGCAATGACCTTAAATTTCCATTTTTTGATACCGATCCGTTTATATCCAAAAGTAAGCGTTTCAAAATTAAACAGATTTTTAGAAGACAGGAGGCCTAAAAA
>NC_090893.1:1185149-1195149 GCF_036669925.1 Montipora capricornis | reverse complement strand
CGTTTGTCTGATATGACGATTGAAATATGTGGCAGCACTATCATCCTTGGTCTCAGTGGAATTTCGGGTCGATTTGAGCATTTTGGAACAATTTACAGCAGTTTATGTTTCCGACTGCTTCATCGGAGTTTCCAACCTTGAAGATAATCTACCAGTCAAATTAAAGTCAAATTCAAGCTTCAAAACCCCCCCCCCCCCCCCCGGGCATTTGAATGTTTGGAAAATTTTTGTTCAAACGCCCCCCCCCACCCCCCGGGGCCAAAATGTTGTTCAAATGCCTCATCATAGTTCCATTTCATGTGATCAAAATTACCCCCACCCCCGGGAAAAATACCAGATTACTGTTTTAACTTTTCAGTAGCTTCTATTATGCTTCTGAAGCTGTGTCTGTAAGCATGCTTTAATAGACAACACCAAAGAGAACCAGGGCCCTACGTGGCAAGAGGCACAAGGAGGACAGGTAACAGGTATAAATATCTCTTTCTGTAGGCCTTTGCTTTTCAACTAATCAGCTACGAATGCGGAATCTTTACCTTTGAATGCATCTAAGTTTGTGTCCGCCATGATTTATCAACCCACGTGTAAACGTAACATGAAATCGAGGCTAAAGATCAAGTTCCCCGTCCTATGAGTAGTGATCAAATGCCCCGCCCCGGGAAGACTAAGATGATCAAATTCCCCCCGCCCAGGGAGGAAAAGGAGTCAAATGTCCGCGGTATGCCCGGGGGGGGGGGGGGATGTTGAAGCTTCAATTTGACTGGCACATAAATATATGAAGAGAAAACAGCGAACCTAGAACCCACTGGAGTAGCGCTGAAATGGCCAAAGTACGCCACAAAAACATTGATAAGGTATCGAGAAGACAAGGTAAGGCATTTTTGTTCGATTAATGTTGTTTTATTTTTGACTTCTAAAGACGCTTGCATATTCCCATACAAACGGTTATTATTTTAACTGATCATGATGCTCAAATTACATCGTTAACGTGGGGTACCTGTGGTTTTTCGCGTGAGATTTGACGTGGAATTCCCTCGTCAGGTGGTGAATTTGTTTAAAAGAGTATGGCAAATCGTCCCTAAAAAGTTAATTACACACCTTTTCTGTCCCATTCTCTTTGTAGGTTGTCCAGTTTATGTTGTCCAACGATGTATATATCTTGTATTTTGTTGTCCATTGATCAGCAGTTGGGTTTCCTTGAGTTGCTGTGGCGCAAATGTAGAACTCATAACCAAGGTTGATTTGTAAGAAGTCGCTAGCATTTCTTTTGGTGCTTGGTAACCATGCACCATTTCCGTTCAGTCGACACTTTTCAGGTCCATAACCAAATCTGGATGAGGAAGCTGAGTAGACGTCATCTGAAAATCTGCCAATAGTGAACCAGCTAATTGCTTGAATCTGACAGCCTAAAAAAAAATAAGCGATTATCTTAGCTGGACGAGTGGATTTGACAGCTGTGTAGTTTATGATATCATAGGCAGCCCAAGCTCGCGTCACTACAGACAGCCGTTGAGAATTTAAACGCGTTATAAGACTTTGTATGGGAAATCAAATACCGTCGATTATAAAGCCTAAAAAATGCTCAATTTAACTTTCATTCAATAAAGTGAATAAAAATGACTCACCTCTGGTGTATTCTTGTGCCTTTTGGAGCTTATTACACCGTTTCAGGAATTCTGTGTTTTCAGTGTTTTCAATGTTCTAAGACGAAGTCAAGGCTGCACACTACGATTCCGACCGTTGTCAGCTCAGAGGCGGTTTGCGACTCGAAAATCCATCCCAGCCAAGATTTTTTCACGCAAAGCTAAAGCCACATCATTTGCGAACCTCCAAGAATGTTTCGTCGTCAAAAAACTCCACGCACTTGGCTGGAAAGGAGCATTTTCTGCTTCGATTTCCACGATAGCTGATGAATTTAACTGTTTATGATCACCGACGAGGACACGGAGCTTGGGTCCGAGGTCAAATTAACTCCATCCGATGAGGTACAGTCATTACAACACTTACCCCATCCCCACAGCGGCTTATCGTAACCATGGAGTTGTTACGATAAGCCGCTGTGGGGATGGGGTAAGTGTTGTAATGACTGTACCTCATCGGGTGGAGTTAATTTGACCTCGGACCCAAGCTCCGTGTCCTCGTCGGTGATCATAAACAGTTAAATTCATCAGCTATCGTGGAAATCGAAGCAGAAAATGCTCCTTTCCAGCCAAGTGCGTGGGGGTTTTTGACGACGAAACATTCTCGGAGGTTCGCAAATGATGTGGCTTTAGCTTTGCGTGAAAAAATCTTGGCTGGGATGGATTTTCGAGTCGCAAACCGCCTCTGAGCTGACAACGGTCGGAATCGTAGTGTGCAGCCTTGACTTCGTCTTAGAACATTGAAAACACTGAAAACACAGAATTTCTGAAACGGTGTAATAAGCTCCAAAAGGCACAAGAATACACCAGAGGTGAGTCATTTTTATTCACTTTATTGAATGAAAGTTAAATTGAGCATTTTTTAGACTTTATAATCGACGGTATTTGATTTCCCATACAAAGTCTTATAACGCGTTTAAATTCTCAACGGCTGTCTGTAGTGACGCGAGCTTGGGCTGCCTATGATGATATCAAAAGTTTAATAACCAATATGGTTACTTCCGGATAAAAGTTCGTGGCCGCGTTGTTCAGTCGCAGTTCCATTACCGCATTTGACTATACATGGGCAAAAACTTAGAGCCAAGTTCCAACTAAATTATTTATACAGAATTAGCATAATTGTCGTCTTGGTTATAATGAACCGGAAGACCTGCAGTGTAAAAGGTTGACTTTTCATTCGGCGACAAGAGACTTGAACTGTAAGCAAATCCAGTTGAAATAAAAAAAGGAATCGTCCGACTCTAAATGGTGAAGATACTCACTAGCACAACTTTGAAATTTATAGAAACCTGGTATTTAACTATTAGTCACCGAAGAGAAGGTGAATAATTGTTTTAATATACACCACACAAGCTGAAAAAAAAAGCAAACCAAAAAACTACTATATTTTTGTAACATGTGGTCGGAAATTTCAAATCTCGCACGCCGGCTACCCGGAGAGGAATAGCAACTGGATAATCAACTCCGAGTTAGCCAATCAGCGCACGCGGAGAGAAGTATTCACTTGTGTGGTAATAATAATTTCGGTTTTTGCAGGCGTTAAGCTAAACAGATATCTTTGTTTCTTGAAATATAAAAACACGATCTTCTTTCTTAAAGAAAACGACTTTACACTCTCACGCTAGAGGACTCCTCTCAACAGCAGAGTAATGAATCCGTTTTCAAGTTCACATACCAATGAGCGCATACAGGATCGCGACTTTTGGTTCTCCCACCCAGTTTTGAATGAGTTATTGATCTTAATGAGGATTGTTACGGAGGCTCCAAAGAGTTTTCGACAGGCACGGGTGGGTTTCCAAAGGAAAAGGACTACAACAGAGATCTTTGTCTACTACTTTTTTCACGCAGTTTCTAAAGGTTGTCCACGAGTCCCCGACTGTTGCCAAGATGGCAGCAGTA
Organism: Montipora capricornis; assembly: GCF_036669925.1. Lineage (NCBI taxonomy): Eukaryota > Metazoa > Cnidaria > Anthozoa > Scleractinia > Acroporidae > Montipora > Montipora capricornis. Next base: position 1,191,613 of record NC_090893.1, on the reverse strand, counting down.
CGACACTGCCACAAGTCCTTTAAAATCAGTTTCGAAAAATACCTTAAAAACCATTTTGAAAATTAAATTCCATTAAACTTTTAACTAAAATTGATCCAATAGAACTTGCATGATTTGTGAAAACATCGTTGGAAGATGGTTGGAAAAAAAATTGTAAAAGAATTTGCGAAGAAACTTACGAAGGTGTAGGAGGGAAGTTTCGACATATTGCTTAAGTGTAACAAATTCTTTTTCTCGGTTTCTGCGCTGGTAGGTCGCATTTTTATTTCTGTCTACACTTTTGGATTCATGAGCTGGCGCGACCAGTTCAAGTGTATGGCTTAAACGCGAGTGCTCTGAGATAAAAAACCAATTTGCTGCCTCCTTAACTTAGGGTGCCTTCGATTGACCGTATTCTGGAATAAGAATACGTGTAGTGATGATTTAAAACGGTATGTCTGGCGTTTTGAAGCAACAAGGATAATAAAGATATGTTTAAAATAGCATTTTAGCCGGCCTTTGACAATTTTAATGTGAATCTCGTAAAAACGAAGGATTTCTAACTTCTATTCAATCGAACGCACTCTTAGTCTTCGTGCTCCGAGATGCCAAAGAACAAAATTAACTACCCACAAACGACGGTAATTTAGGCCTGGTCGAATTATGATGCAGATGAAATTCATGATGCAAGCAATTAAATTCAATTAAAGCGATTGTCTAATCGAAGCTTTATGATCATATGTTGTCATCTAAAAAACTTGATTTCCTGAATTAGTCTGTACATTAATCGTGTCAGCCAGGATTACCAGAGTATTTTTTAATGAAGTTGAACTCTTGTGAGCATTACGAGAAAAATGATTTTGCACGCGGAAGATCGATTTTGCATAACTTGCCAAGTTACATTATAATCAAGAAAAGCAGAAGGGAAAAAATAAGTAAATCAGTGAAACTACAAGCTTGTTGTATCGTAAATATTATACCTCTTTGAGCAGAGTAAACTTCCACTTCATACAGTACGTCGTCATAAGAAATGCTGTCAATTTTCAAGGTTACATGTCTTCCCAACACGCTGGGCCAACACAGGATGCGAAATCCGCGAATTCTCCCGTATTTACGATCTTCAACAGGCGCTCGACATTCCTGACCTTCTTCAGTTGATCTTGAGGCTGAAAAAGTTGTGAATACAAATCAACATAACTGCACACCAACTCCTACGAGTCACTCCAGAAATGATGGAACAATAAATTATTTCAGCGGATTATGAGATTCTCGTTAGAGCTCATTCTGGGTTATGTTTAAAATGTTTTAAACGTTTTTACATGTTTAGTTCAAGTGTTTCAGATTGTGGCAATAACAGCAAGTAAAAGTAAAACTACAATAGTCTCAAACTAGTTTTAAAAACAATTATAAATTCCAGCCAACATTTGCGTTTAATGTTTATTCATTCATTTGGTGGACATTATAGAGTGATGTACAATCTTTAAACTTTTGGCCTTCAAACCGAAAGTTAACCAGAGAATAATAATATTATTTTCCCTACTGAAGAAGTATCTTTCCGCTTATCTCAGGCCATGTCAAAAGGAGAAAAGCGTTGTCTGTGCTCATTCTATAGCCGAAAGATTATCTTGTCAGAAGCAAAAAAAAAAAAAAAGAGAAAATGAGCAATAAATGATGGGTATCATCAATTATTTACGGTGAGACATTACGAGGGTCTGTGTGAGGGTATTGGACTCTCAGCCAACAGCTAAATGTCTACATATGTCTCAGTTATTTCTTAGCTATCCATTAATTTTGACAAATCTCGGAACATGCGCACGAACTTCCTTTCTAAATTTGATTAGCTCACAACCTACGATTAATTCCAGAAATCACCCAACCTACGTACAGAGTCCTAAAAAATTCACGAGCTTGGCATCATTGGCTAATGACTTCACAGTTAATTGATTTATATTTGTCCCTGTTCAAAAGGAAATAAACAGGGGACCTCCACTAGTGCTTTTGTGGCTTGATATCCGTCTCTCAAACAATATTTGATAAAACAATAATTATTGAATTGGATTTTTGTAATATGCGTGAAGAAACAAGCTCTTGAAGTGGAACCCACTTTCCTTGACCTTATTCCGCATGTCACAAAAAAACTCTTTCAAAAAGTGGTTATTTCTCTCCGCTCCATAAAGAACCTTAAAAGCATCAATAAATAGAGTATTATACCTCATGACTGCCGGGAATACGAACTTGTCTTTATCTTAAGGCGCTTTCCCTTTGTTAGAACTACCCGGCCAGACACATCAGTTTGCAAAGAAAATGCAACAATTAGAAAGAACACTTGCACGATAATCCCTCGCATTCTTCTGGAGGAGTATATATCATCCTCAAAGTGTGTTGATTTCAAGGCGTTGTACAGTTAGTCCTTCCAAATGCCTGGTCTGGCCGATCAGTTCTGTCAAATGGAAAGTGTCCTAAGAGTGCTGATAGTACATCTCACGACGGTCAGTGCAGAAAACGAGTGAGAGATACATCAGCGCAAGAAGAAAAAAATCGTATCCCCGCGCGGTCATATACCATGTTCTGTTTTCCTATACAGATAATAACTATCCGCCAAATCCGAGACATCTCAGTTTTTATTCATTTTAAAAGCATCGAAAAAAGTGATCACCTTTACTGAAGAAAGTCAAAGTTAGTTTCACTGTCTTCGTATCTTGAAACCATTTTTTTACCGATCTTTTAACATGAAATTTTAATTTATGACACCAACAGCCACATAAATTCACGCATGAACAGGATGCACTTATATTATGGTATGATATATTGTTATATCTGTGACTATGACGACATCAGTATAATCACATGTGAATGATAACAGTACCTTATAAAATTCATTAATAATTCATGCTGGGAAAACAAAAGAAATGTTTGATTAATCAATATCTGTATAACTGATACAGAATTCTCTTCATTTACATAAACGTTTCTTTCGATTTTCCCTGTTAAAATGTCTTGAATCATCAAAAATATCGAATGTACATTGACACTTTAATGCTGACGTTTAATAAGTCATAAACAATTTTTGCGCCAAATCTGCCGCTCATATTGTATATGTTACATAATCATCTTGCACGACGAGGATATCAAATTTCATGAACAAGAAACATGATAAATAAATTGTTATCATCATCATCATCATCATCATCATCATCATTTTATTTCAATGTTTAAATCTAACAAATTGAAGAAATACACAGCCCGCATATAGCAAAGATAATCGAGGCGGGCTATGTAACTTACAATTAAATTTAGCAAATTAGGTTAACAGTAAAACAGGTAAAGAAATAAAGAAACAAAATAAAAATAAAATAGATAGGTATAAAGGGTGTTTCAAAAGTTCGTTCCGATATTTTGTTGGCTTATATTTTGGTAATTACTACCTCTTCGAAAATTAAGTATGTTGTTCCTTATTGATTCTACATCGAATAACTTAAATATTAGTAACCAAAATGGCCTCTTTTATTTTTTTGATATTTTCTAAGCGGCGGAGAAGAATTACGCGTGAGCTCCTGAAGCGTGTCGAAAGTTGGCATTTATTCGCCCGAACCGTAGTCTCCTTCTCAGCTAGTGCAGTGTTTCAGGGACTGGGTCTTTGTACGTTGTATCGTCAATAATGTTCAGATCAGGCGAGTTTGCCGGCAAGTCGTCCATGGGTATAAAAGTTTGGCAAATTCTTCTGACACCATGTCTGATCCACCTTGAAGTGTGGGCCGGCGCTCTGTCCTGCACAAAGGCCATTGCCTTCTTTGAGCTAAACAGCTGTCTTTTCGTCGGTCCGTCTGTAACCTCCCGCCTTGAAGTTAGTCAACGGTTTCACTTCTGTTTTCTAGAATTTCTTCGATTTAGTACGTGGAGGTCTGGCCACTGGGTAAGACAGGGGCGTAGCTAGGATTTTTCAAAAGGGGGTCACATTCTCTCATACCCTAGGTACTTACTGGTCATCCACGGTGTTTTTGGTGAAAGTGACAATTTTTCGGATGAGCAGCGATTGCGGGAGGGGGAGGGGGGGGGGGGGCGACAAGCCTATAAAATGGCTGAATACTATCGATCTCAGACGTCCTTGGACAAGGGCGACAAGGGCATTGATTTCAGTCTGCGGTTAACAAGATCTGATCACGTGATAACACTTTTGTGCCTCTGTGGTTTCGAAAGAAAACAACCTCAAGAAAAGTTTTCACCTGCTTCTTCTTTCCTCGGAGAAGACTTTTCCTGGGTTACCTGTAATAGCTTCGGCCGGTCTTACTTGCCATCAACACCGTTTCGCGCTTTTCTTTGGGGAGAGCAACAGAAAATAGAGTCACGAGATCGGTATTTCCGAAACCGCAGAGCCACAAAAAGTGTTATCACGTGATCAGAATTTTTTTAACTGGAGACTGAGGCAGCGTTTACATGAACGCGGTTTCATTTGTAACCGCGTAGTTTCGATGCCGGTTACATCTTCTCTTTACACGACACCGATCGAAACCGTTGCCGAAACCGTGTCGGTTTGAAACCGCTGCCAAAAGTGGAGCGTTTTCAAAACGATGCAGTTTCATCTGTCATGTAAACAGTGAAACTGCATCGATTTGAATACGGTTACTATTTTGGTGCGAAATTTCCATTGTTCAATTCAAAATAGTGAATTTAGCACATAGTGCAGCACTCACTTATAACATCACGACTTTGATTTTCTGGCGAAAACGGTTTCGCATCGATTTTGACGCGGTTTCGAAGTCATGGAACGGTGTCGATGTGAAACCGCTTTCGTGTAAACTCTGCCTGAAATCAACGGTCTGTAAAGTGGGCTGAAAAAAAGCCCTTGTCCACGGACGTCTGAGATCAATATTACATGAAGCAAGTTGCAGATGACATAAATTTCTCTGTTCTAGTCTCACAGATACGGTTTGTATTATGCCGTTGACTGCCACAAGGGGGGAGGGGGGTCACAGGCACCCCAGGACCCCCCTGGCTACTCCCCTGTAAGATGTGTAACTTTGTCAGACCACAGCCCGTCATTTGACGAAGGCTACGGCAACGACAGCGCCAAAATGCCGTAATATTATTGGTTAAAAGAACCAAAATGATCGTGCTGTACGTGCGTCACGCATTTTTGTACATTTCTGTCCCGTACTCGTCAAAACCACTACGTGAAATGACAAAATTTAAGGTTTTGACGACAACGTGGACAAACTACAGTGAATCTTTCAGTCTCAATCTTTACTTCAAATCCGTCCATATCAATCCATTTATAGGACACTTCGCCCATATTGTATAATATAACCAAGATGGAATAATCATGAAATACTTAGAATAGCTCAAAGTTATATTTTGAAGTGACGTTTTCGTCGCCGTGGCCGTCGTGGTTTGTTTCAACTGGTATGCCGGGGGAACGTCGCACTCCTGAGAGCCCCATACGATGTGGTTTTCTGGATTCGGGCAGAGACCAGCAGAGACCAGCACAACGATAGAACCTGTTAAAGTTTTCATTTTACTTCCAAGCTTCTCGACAGTTCCAAATAAAAGGACAAGAAGAGCGTTCATGGCTTGTCGTGTTCCTTACGATGTGTCAGGAATATGCTCATTCCAACTAATCAAGTTCTCTGATGATGTCCATCCCAATCCTGGCCCGTTCCGGACTGGCAAAAAGTTCCCCTGCGGCGAATGTCCGTCCGAAGTAACCAGGACGCCATTTTGTGTGCCACGTGCGATCAATGGTTTCACGCAAGATGCATAGGTATGGGAAAGCAAGTCTTTAAATATTATTTGGAAAGCCATCACCTTGATTGGGAGTGTGCTTTTTGTTCTCTCCCTAAATTCAGCGATTCTTTTCTCGACCAAACCGGAAATGAGACTCTAACAGGGGTGAAAAGCACTCACAATGATCTTAATTCTAATGTCGCAGTTTCGCTAAACAAGGCGTACCCTAGAGATGACGATGAAAATTATCTTCAACGAGCTGCCCAACTTCTCAACTCCTCAACTAAGGACTTAAAAATTGCTCATCTGAATGTCTGTAGTATCCGCAACAAGATCGACGAGCTAAGAGTACTACAAAGCACTTGTCGTTTCGATATAATTGCCATAACAGAAACGCATCTGGACAGCTCAATTTCTAGTAACTATTTGAACACAGATGGGATGGAGATCTTCGGCTGAGACAGGACTAAATGCAAAGGAGGTGGATGTATCATGTTCTGTGCTGAATATTTGAAGGTGACCCATCGTAAAGATTTGGCCTCAAAAGATCTTGAGGCAATTTGGGTCCAGATTAAATTTCCTACTACTTCTGCATTATTTTCAGTTATTTACAGATCGGACTGACTTGAATGTCCGAACTTCTTCGAGGACATATATGGTGTTTTCGAGAAGGCGTGGATGAAATCTGACACTATCATTCTACTTGGTGATTTTAACTGTGACCTTCTAGGTATTGACAGCAAAACAGAATCTGAAATTCATCC
>NC_090893.1:1160149-1172649 GCF_036669925.1 Montipora capricornis | reverse complement strand
GTTGGATTTGCCTTTATCATGCAAATTAGCTACACACTTCTGAGGGGGCAAACAACGCAAGTTCGAGAGGTTACAACTAACATCTTAGCCACACAGATGATTTGTTTTACGTTCATTCAATGTTTATCACGTAAGTAGTAAAATAGAATGCTTACACAAGTTACTTCGATGTTTTTTTTAGTGAAAAATGAGCAGATAACGAAGTAGAAAGTCAAAATGTCGGAGGTTATCAAAAGATATAAAATTATTTTTAGCAAAGGTGAAACAACTAAAACTACAGGCTTTGTTACCGACGTGGTTGCGCGTGTTTCCTCTCTTTCCCTCAAAAATCGAGGCAGAACTTGAAAAACGTAGGACTTCCCGCAGCCGGCAGGAAGAACAGCAACTAAATCTTTCTTTAAATATAAACTTTCCAGGAAAATAACTTGTTTCACTTTCAAAATTATATCGTCATAGCCAGCCGAAAGTAGCGCCTGCTGAACACACATCTCAGAAACTCGAGCGCCATTTTGAAACCAACTTCACCTTCCCCGGATGGTATTTTATCGTCCTCTCGACCAAATATACTTGAGTACCCACCCACCGTGCGGGTTTTGGATGGATAGATGGTCACGTGACCAGCCGCAACCAGGGTCTCTCTTCAAACGAACAAGGGAGGCAGAGAAGAGAGACCCTGGGAACGAGGTTGATTCTTTGAAAACAGCGATGCAAATTAATTTGTGACGTCAATCCGGTATCGAACCCATTCCCCTTCATCGCTCCGTTATGGATCAAAGTATGACCACTTTTCCCGTCTTGTAAAGCCGTTAAAAGAATAAAATTGCAATCAAAAGGTTCTAAAAACAACAAGATGTATTTGAGATAATAAATTAAGTGGAAAGGTGCGTTGAGGTGATAGACACTTTAATTTTACCTTATGTAGGTTATGGACACATTGCCTGGGGCAATACTTCCAATGCTTATTTAAACAAAATCTTGGTTCTTCAAAAGCGAGACAGTGCTGCGCTTATTCTATTTTGTTTATTTTTTTGCGCTTATTCTATTTTGCTTATTCTATTATGCCATCACTTTATTTGTCAAAGCACAAATTCTGCCTGTTACTTTCCTATATTATGAAGTCGCAAGCAAAATAAATGTTTGATGTGCACAATCCAAGTGCCTAAATCAACATTGTGAAACTATTTACTAAAACGTCACACATTCATACCTACAATACTCGATCATCCAAGTCGTAGCTATTTAGTACAAAATACTCTAGACTAAACTTTAAAAAAAAGGCTTTTTCGCGTCTTGGTGTCAAAATTTGGAATAAGATACTGAATGAATTTAAATCATTATCAGGAAATTCCTTTAAAAAACAAAAGAAAAAGTCTTTATTTCAGATCCTGGGTAATGAAGATTCTTATCTTGATATCGCAATTAATGTAATTTGTGATAATCCTGATTAGCTCAAATTGATATTTTGCCGTTACGTAGCAGAGGCCTGGTTTTGAGCAGCAGGTGCTTGGAGTGCCACGTGATTGTGGTTTGTATTTGGCGATCGTTTAGCGAGTGAGGCATTCTACGGTTAGCCCTCGCCGCGCGCACAAGTCCTGTTTGGTTTTTTTGTTACATGTATATCGAGCTGAATTAGTGCTTAATGCCTTCGTTAGGCGGTATATGTTAGCGTTCATTTACATTGTAAGTCGTGTCTTTCAATTAGAATTCCCTAGAACCCCGAGGGTCGCACCACTGCCTTGGTCGGGGGTACACGTTCCCGGCTTTTCTCTACCTGCTGGCTTTTTTAGGGGTTTTCGTGTCCGGCTCTGGTGCATTGCTTTTCTCTTTATTTTAGAATTGATGTATTAATATTCTTGTACCTATTCCAATGCTTAATAAACTGCACGGAGGGCTTGGCTGGCCAACGCGCCCATGTATCCTAGCTTGAGTGTCCGGTTGAGTAGTGGAGGCAAAATTTACCTCTAAACTCAAAGACTGTACAATTAAAACAAATTGATCCAATTGCTTTTGTACCTAATCTGCTCCTATACTTTATTGATACATTATGCAACTATTGATGTATTTACCAGTTATGCTTCTCCTTATAATTTAATAATGTCTAACTCTTATTATTATTATTATTTTTCTTTATTTAATGATGTAACAAAGTACGTTGATGATTGACCCGCCTCGAATAGCAAATCTGCTACCTGCGGGTCAACATGAACTTTCCTTAATTTTGGTAATGATAAAATAAAATAAAAGCGTGTAAAAAGTGTGTAAGTGCAATAAATGCAAATGATAACTTTACTGAGGAGGCAAGTTGGAATATCAGCCTTGCCCACACGGATATAGTTCATAACTTTGCGCAGCTTTTTGAACCTGCTGTACTGCTCTCGATTTCACTTTCCTGGATGTTATGGCAGTACACCAAGATCTGTCTTAAGGTTTTCATCAGCTGCTCAATGTCATAACTGATAGCCACCTTGGTGACGAAGTGCTTCGATGATGCGGCGTTGATACCCGTAACGTTTCTCCATACTGCTCTGCTCTGCGGTGCATCGTGAACACTAAACTTGTTAATCGTTGTGAATTGTTGTGAATCGTCACATGCCCATTGTCAAGAAAAGAGTAAAACGCAAATGCCTGTCACCTTGGATGAACAAAGAGATCATGCATCTTATACACCTGAGAGACCAGTTTAAATCACGTGCGAAATGAAATATTCTCGCAAGGTCAATGTATAAGAATTTACGCAACCAGGTGGTTCAAAAGATCGCGAATGCTAAGGCAGCATATGTGAGAAATGAGATTATGGAAAACATGAACAATCCAAAGAAACTGTGGAAAATACTTAAGCAAGTTGCTCCAACCAAGCAAAGACCAACCAACTTTTCTTTATTGAAGTGAATGGCGAGCAAATCAGTAACCCTGTGGGAATTTCAAATGCTTTCAACGAACATTTAATCAACATTGAACATACCAATATCTCTGCTCCACACTGCATAGCCTCAAATGAACAAGATGCACGTCTTGTAAACTTTATTAAGTCCCACATTAGCGAAGCAACCGTGTTCCACATCCCGCCAATAAGCACACAACAAGTCATCGAGGACCTTAAGAGCATCCGCCCAAATAGCAAAGCAACTGGTCTCGATGGTATTGGAATAAAACCATTAAAGCTGGCATTAAATGCTATTGCTCCCTCTCTTACCCATATTTACAACTCAAGTATCGCAAGCGGTACTTTTCCAATTAATTTTAAACGAGCCAAACTGATTCCTGTTTATAAGAAGGACTCAGTTCACGACAGAAATAATTATCGCCCAATCTCAATCTTGCCAATTATCTCTAAACCTCTCGAGAGGCATGTGGCAAAATCGTATCTCGGGTACCTCACTTCAAACAATCTTATTCATAGAAACCAGTCGGCTTATCGACCACACCATTCGTGTGAAACTGCGCTCTTGAACCTCACCGATAACTGGCTTAAGGTTATGGAGTCTAGAAAGCTTGTGGATTCAGTGCTGCTGGATCTAAGCAAGGCGTTTGACCTTGTAGAGCATGATTTATTGCTATCCAAAATCGACAAATACCATGTCACCAATACATCTCAAGAATGGTTTAAATCATACCTTAGTAAACGAACAAAACGCTGCTGCATTAATGGCTCACTCTCTGATGCACTGGTGCTGGCCCAAGGAGTTCCGCAAGGGTCTATTTTGGGCCAAATACTATTCTCGCTGTACATCAACGACCTTTCAATTGGAATCTCTAACTCAAGTGTCGACATATATGCAGATGACACTACCATATAGGAGACTAACAGTGACCCGCTGCTTATTCAGCGTGGGTTTGAAGACAGCCTTGACAGAACTAGTAGATGGCTATCTCTGAATAAGATGGTTCCCAACACGAAAAAGAATAAACATTTGATCATAGGAACTGTACAAAAACTGTTGCACTCTGGTAGTCCATCTTTTGATCTATCTCTTTGTGGCACTCCGATTGAAGTAGCCAAGGCAGCTTTTAGGCGTTAAGATATACAAACATTTGAACTGGGATAATCATATCGATTTCCTAATTGATAAATTAAATTCTAGAATTTGCTTGCTTAAGAGAGCTAAGACATATCTTAATCATCGGCTAAGAAATCTATTATACAACCATTAATTCGGCCCTTATTATGAATATTGTCTCACTGTGTGGGGAGACACCAAAAATGAAAATTTTGGAGAGCATGCGTGAGCCCGACAAGGTCGTACGTGTATGGTTTCTGAGCGGAGCTTAAGTTCCCTTCTTTTATAATATTTCCTTGGTATTTTCGACCTTAATCACATCTTGGAGTGATGCTATGTGGTGCCAGTTTCAATGAAGAAGATTAATGGGACACATAAAAGGGGAGAAAGGGGTTCATTGGAAGAAGAAGATAACGTTTAGAAACGATGCAATATGGCGGATAGTGTCGGGGAGGCACCAACGAGCTTAACCACATAAGAATGAACCTAAAAGATCAGATCGAAGAAATGAATAAATTGGATGAAAAAGATGACGAACTGGAGCAATACTCACGTAAAAACGCGTTGGAAATTTTGGGCGTACCTGAAGGCGCGTACACCTCAACTGACGAAGTTGTTATCCGAATCGGAGATGAAGCCATAAACGTCGATATCAAACCGGAGGACATAGAAATATCCCACAAACTCAAACGAAAAACCACTTAACTTGCAAATGTCAAATTCGTGAGTCACTAGTTAAAATAGCTTCTCTATAATGAGAGAACCAAGCTTAAAAAGGTGAAAACCTCTGACGTATTTTTATCAGCGAGAATCTTCCAGTACGAACTATCCAAGCGAGCTTTTCTGGAAAGCAAACAAGCTGAAGAAAGATAACATGATTACCAGCACATGGACAAGAATTCATTGTAATGAGGACTTCGATGATCTTTAAATGGTGTTCAAAGGATTGCTGAATAAAAGAAAGGACTACGGACTAGATTGCTGAGCGAAGGAACTCTTAAAATAGGTCTGTTTTTTAAATTCATTACTGCTAATTTTGTTGTTTTGTTTTTGTTTGTTTTGGTGCTTACAATCGTACGAGGGGGAATGCGCATCGAATTTTTTATTCCAAAAACTTATTCTTAAATGCATAAATGACACCAGCATAAATGTTCGGTAATTTCATTAAATGTAAGAGGTCTCGGAGATACGATTAAGAGAAGGAGCAACTTCACGAACTTGAAAGATCAGGAGGCCATTTTCTATTTTTTACAAGAAACGTAAGCGACGAAGCCGTTTGAAGAAATGAATGGGGAGGTGAAATTTACTTTTCTCACGGGACTTCTCATAGCAAAGGTGTTTGTATTTTGATTAATCGAGCGGTAAAAGAAAAAGTGACCTTCACATCCAGTGACGCGGACGGTAGAATAATCAATCTCACTTACAACGGTCTAAAATTGTCTTTTTGTAATATCAACGCACCTATCGATCATACACAACAAGTAAATTACAACTCTTATTGTAGGGGGTGATTGGAATTGTACACTATCAAAGAAAGACAAAAAGGGTGGTTCCCCTTGGAGGCCAACTGTATATAGGAATTTGTTAAATATCACAATGGATACCCTTGACCTTGTCGACATACAAAGAACTCGTTATCCAAATGTCAATAAGTTTTCGTACAGGTCCAAAACGCTAGGTGTGAAATCAAGGATAGACTTTTTAATATCCAAACACTTAACAAAATTTGTTTAAAAAGTGGACGTCCAAACCTCAACACCCCCTGATCACAACACAATATTACTATCATTATCGTTCACGGCCGAACGAGAATCCTCGAGGACCGGGTTTTTGGAAATTTAATAATTCTTTGTTAGAGGACAAAGAATAGACAACCAGAATTCTAGAATTATATCCTCAGCTTCGCGAAAAATATCATTATGTAAATGACCAGCAGCTGTTTGCGAACTGATTAAAATGGAAATAAGCGGAGATCAAACAACAACTAGATAAGCTGCATAAAATAATCTGCAATAGCCAGAACCTTGATAACATTGATGGAACTCTTAAACAATATGATGACCTCGAAAAGGAACCTCAACATCAGTATGAAAATAAAGGCAAAGCTGCAATCTGCAGGTCTTAATGCTGCTGGGTAGAAAAGGGCGAAAAAGCTACAAAATAATTCTTTAATTTAGAAAAAAATGAACTATAATAGAAAAACCATAAACGAAATTAAATTGGAAAATGATGAAACAACTACTGATGAGACTTAAATTCTGTCAATGATCCAAACGTATTATAGTAATTTGTACAATTCTCAAGCAACAGATGCACAGGACAGCTTTGAAATATTTACCGAAAGCATGGAATTCCTAATTTACACGATGCAGATAGAGATGTTTTAGACGGTCCTTTGACTTACGAAGAATGTAAAAAATCATTGCTGGAGACATTTGGAAACGGGAAATCGCCAGGCGAGGACGGTTTTACGGTAGAATTTTATAAGTATTTCTTTGATCTCGTAGGTGCAGATCTATTAGCAAGCCTTAATAGAGCATATGAGCTTGGGAGGTTATCGGTCTCTCAGCGTAGGGGCATAATTACGCTTTTACCGAAAGACGACGCTGAATTATTGCTTTTACAGAATTGGCGTCCCATCACTTTACTAAATGTGGATCATAAAATTGCATCCAAGGCCACTGAAAGGCGAAAATGAGCCAATGCTCACAAAGCTCGTACATCCTGGGCTTCATAAAGGGAAGATATGTTGGAGAAAATGTAAGATTAATAAGTGATATTATGACCAAAACTCGGGTGAACAATACTCCAGGTATATTAATATCAGTTGATTTTAAGAAAGCTTTTGACTCCCTGGAATGGTCTTGTATTCAAAGTGCTCTCAAAAAATTCAATTTTGGTGACAGCTTAAGAAAATGGATCGAGATTTTCTACATGGACATAGAAAGCGCAGCTTTGAACAACGGCTTTGCAACGGACTGGTTTAAGCCCTCTAGAGGAGTTAGACAAGGATGTCCACTCTCGCCATATCTGTTTATCTTAACAGCAGAAACACTATCTAACAAAATAAAACAAAACTCGACCATTAAAGGAATCAGAATTTTTGGCTCAGAGATCAAACTAAGCCAATTTGCAGCCGATACCAACTTATTCTGTGCTGATGTGGCTTCCGCTGGACATGCCTTGGAAACTATTTGAACTATGAACGCTTTTGGGAATTTCTCCGGATTAGTGCTCAACGTAGAGAAAACAAAAGCATTCTGGCTTGGAAAATGGTTGAATAATAGAACCAAACCCCTAGGGATGAAATGGATGAACACTCCCACCAAATTATTAGGAATCTACGTTTCCTATGATGAAAGAGGTAACAACCAGATGAACTTTAATTTGAAAGTACAAAAACTACAGACCAATTTAGACATTTGGAAATCGAGAGGGTTAGCGCTCTATGGAAAAGTATTTTAAATAATTAAATCTTTGGGTTGTCTAGCTTAATATACTCAATTTCCAATGTTAACGTCTCTAAGGAAATAGTGTCAATGGTAAAAGATAAAATGTTTCGCACTAGTATGTATCAAGACCTTTCCACAGGGGGCCTACGGATGGTTGACATCGAACTTACAATAAAATCGCTTACACTTGCGTGGATCAAAAGACTTCTTTAAGAGGCCACTGCAATTGGAAAGTAGTACCGGAGGCCTTAATTTCCTGCTTCGATGTAACTATGATGTCAAATATTTAACGCACATTCCGACATTCTATAGCTAGACATACTTATTGCATTTGATGAAATCAACACTCTGTACAATTATGACCAAGGAATCGACACCATCCTCTTTAATAACAAAGAAATCATAGTTGATGGGAAACCGTTATTTATAGGGGAATGGTTTGTCAAGGGTATCCACACGATCCAACAGCTTTTTAATAAAAACAGCCAATACCTAACTTTTCAAGAATTTCAAGCCAAATACCATTGTAACACAAACTTTCTCCAGTTCTACCAAATCTTGAGTGCATGCAATCCCTGTGCGTTTGAAGAACAGAGCGCGAGCCCTAGGGTACAATTCGAGCTTCAATTACGGAGAAAACTGGAAATATTTTTACTGAATAAAACAAGTCAAATCAATTTTGAAACATACAGGGCAAGAGACTATTATCACCTACTTCTCATTAAAAACATGAGTCACCCCATACTGGACCGGAAAGATGGGAAAGAGATATTTCAATAGATACTGAGATTTGGACAGATGCGTTTAAAATGGCTTCAAAAACATGCAAAGGAAATAAGTTGCAAGAATTTCAATTCAAATTTATCCACAGGATTGTTACTACAAAGAAAGAACTTTGCAAGTATAGGATAAGTACAGACGGTGAATATATCTACTGTGGTGAGCCAGACTCCATAAATCACACCTTTATCTCCTGCGAATTTACCAAAACCTTCGCATGCAAAGTCATTAATTGGTTTAACACTCAGCACGGTTTCAACTTTTAACCAGATACAAAAGAAATGCTTTTCGCCACCTTTAAGCATCTAATATACACTGTACAAGAAGCCAGTGAGAAAATTCAATTACACCCTCCTTTTCATGAAATTCTATGTGTATGTAAGTAAACTAAACAACAGTTCACTTGTACTAACCGAAGTTGAAAATTTGCTTGAAACGTCATGTTATGCTCCTTACAAATCTAATAGACTGTTACTTTTTAATTGTATTAAATTTAGATCAGAAATCTTTTTGCCCTCCCCCTTCCCGCGCTATTAGCCATTTGTTTGCTTTTTTATTTATTTCGTGATTTTGTGTATATTTTAAGTTTTCCTTGCTTGGTGCCAATAGATATAATTATCCAGGTTTGACCCTAATTAAATGCACGCCCAATTTTGACATGCAACACGAAGTGTCCCTTTAAGTGTAAGCATTTGCTACCTATTTTCAACAATAAGGTAAGGGTAAAGGTTAGCGTTATTTTTAGCTTTGGGTAAATGCAGCAGTTAATCTTTACTTAAAGAGCAGCATTTGGGGGACACTTTTTGACGTTAATTGTCTGTATTCTGAGACACAAGTGATGTTGAAGTTGGCGAGAAGAGCAAGGGGACACTTTGTGACGCTTACTAAAATCCGAGTGCATCTAATTTGGGTCAAACCTGGACATAAGTGAATTATTGGCCAATATCTCTTTTGTCTAATTTTAATAGGATTTTTGAAAAACTATATATTACCAGATGAAGGAATTTATTGACAAAAATAATCTAATGTTCTCCTCACAGTATGGCTTTCGCAAATCACATTCCACAGAGCATGCCATACTTGATTATTGTCGAAGCAATACTGAGCAATATGGATAAACGTTACTTCTCATGCGGTGTCTTCATTGATCTGATACAGTCAATCATTAAACTGAACTTTTACGGTTTCCGGGGATTGATAAATGATTGGTTTCAATCATATCTAAAATATAGAATGCAAACAATTCAAATTAGAGAGTATTTATCAACTTATTTCTCCCTGTGGTGTGCCCCAGGGACCGGTCCTAGGACCTCTTTTATTATTTTTTTTTTTTACATAAATAAAATTCACCTCAGTTCCAAATCCTTTTCTGAGGTTAAAAACCCGGCTACCAGCCTATTAATCATTTGTCAGAAATTCCTGTCATCTTTACAAAAAAAATAGAAACGCATTCCTTATGTGTGGTACATGTACTGAAGTAACAGTACACAGCGCTTTATTCCATATTGTCAATTGAGCTGCGTTTTGTCTTCCAGGAGATTCAAGTTGTTTTTGCGTAATATGTAGCTCTAACAGTACACAATATTGTTTTGGTATTGCATATCATTGCGGTGCCATGTTGGCAGTCTTAGATAAATAGCCCCCTGAGAAGACATGTGGTTACTAGCAAAGTACTGAACCCAGAAAGATTGTAAAAGGGAATCGAGAAACATTCAATTTGGCTTCTGGGCTGACATGTTGATCATTTTTCAAGTTACCTTACAACTTCTTTTCACCACAAGTTTACGCATGCACTCTGAGCATCTGACAGCTTTGTAATACAAAAGTTAACTGAACTTCCCCCTATCCGGCGGGGTTAGTATCTGGATGGGTGACCTAAAACATCTACCACTTCGCAACAGAAGCAAAGGACCGAAAATTCTATTTTAAAGGTAACAAGGTACAGATGTTGTTAGCTTGCTTTATGCAAAACAATATCATAGTTTTTTTTTTTTACACAGTTTTTAGGAAGAGCAGAAGGAAGTTTTCAGAACGGTCGATCGAGAATAAAATATTTTGCAATCAGCAACAAAATTTACGACAAGAAAACAACATTAATTTTGAAACGCAAATATATAAAAAGTTACGATCAGCGAAAAACGTTTAAGGGTCATTCCACGATCATGGACGTTACATTTGTACCAATATGACGGGAGAAAAATCATTTTAAAAGATGCAAAAAAATAAAGTATAATTCCCTTTTACTTTTTTTATGACAGATGGGGAAGAGTTGCATGTTTAGTTGAAAACTCGTCAAATGAACTTCTTTCCCAAAAATTAGATTTACAGCTGTTACAGCTGAAGAAACCATGTTCCCAAATACAAATCTTCCACCCTAAATTCCTGTGAATTCTGAAGGGATAACTTAAAACCATTGATATTGTTTTTTAGGTAAATGGTAACACTTAAATTATGAACTGATAAATATTTCTTTTGTGTTGTGGGTCTGCAATTCTTTGTTTGATAATAAAACACTGTCATGGATGTTACATTCCAGCTCATGGATGTTACAGTGTGTGAAAAACATAATGAAATTAGTGGCATTAAAAACATTAATTCTCTCCTCCTTCATTTTTTCCCCACACATATTAGAAAACTGGCCATTAGTTTTAAAATTAGCTTTATCTTTCTTCTTTTTCTCCTACAAAGACTCGATATTTGTTTCTGGTCAGCAGTAATCACCTTAAAGCATGCTCTCTGTGGGGTAAGTGTTTTGAGCATGCTCAGGTAGCAACAACTGCTGCATTCTGGATGCTAGATTGTGCTAATCACATGCATTTTCTAAGTTCTCTGCAGTTTCCATAAAAGAGAGGTTTTTCCACAAATAAGGGCCCCTAAAAAAAGATGGAGTCATTACCTTAGTAGCCTAAAGCAAGATCCAGAGAGATACAGACTTTAGAGATACAGACTTTAGAGAAAGACAAAGAACGAAAAAAGAAGGAAAGAAAGACTTAAGTATTAGGTCCATCTGAGCTAGCAAAGAAGAGAAGAGTGTGTAGGGAAAGGGTTCGCTTACTCAGACTGTTGAAGCAAGGAGACCCAAGAGAGTACAAGTTATACTGTACATGTAAAAACCATTAATATCAACACCCAAAATGAGTTGACTGACCAGAAAGGGATGACATTGACAGTTCCCATATATCGTGCATTTTCTTTGGGCCTGTCAATTTTTCAATACAACAGATGAAACTGAATTACATGTAGTCACTTGCGGAGGAGAAAGAAGCATCTGGTTGACGAAAAAACATACGCCACACCTATCTGTGACTCTTCATTAACATCATCTTTATATATTAGGGGTTTCACTAAGGGCTTCAAGTTGATTTTGTTCACCTGGTTTGAACATCAAGAGGAAAGTTTTTATTATAAAGTTTTGCCTGCCTGTGAAAATCAGTTGCCCTCCTACTGAACATTTTAATGAAACCCCTGCCCTATGTATTATTTTATTCTATGGTTTAAAATCTTAAAACAAACAGCTTGCAGAAAAGGGCTCCCTAAAAAAATTCCCTTGTTTCAAGCTATTTTTGAACATATTTAAGACTGGATAAGTTACTAACTACATGTAAAGGCCTTTTGTTGACAGTATTTTTGCATGGTTTGGAACTAATAACCTTTGTTCAGTTCCACATTCTCAAACTTTAGAGACTTGCAGAAGTTTTACATTCAAAGACATTAAATTTTAATCTCAAAGCTACTATATTGATTGTGTTCACTTTGGAAGACGAAAAAACTTACTCTTTGACATTAATTATCTATTATATTATTATTGTTGTTATAATAATTCAACAGTGCCTTGAAATTTTCCGAACAACAAAATTAAATGTTAGAACCCGGCTTTTAGAGCAATAATTACCAAGCTTCTTGCATTTAATGTTGTCCATTACGTAACATCCATGAATGTACATGTAACGTCCATGATGTAACGTCCATGACAAACTTAACAGCTTAAGTTTTTTGAGTGACCTTTTGGAACTGATACTTTTGCTGTCGTGTTTACTCGCGAAACAGTGAAGCATCTGTGTCAAATGATGGCAAGATACAAGGTTTTAGTTTATGTTAGTTTTCTCTTTCTCTCAAATGTTATAAAGTTTGACAAGAAATGTGTGAATTCAACACAAAGATTACAATTGCCCACCCTGCGAGCAGAGCATCCTTTTGTCTTTTTCTTTAATGAGGAGGAGAAAAGTAGGCTCTGCCCGAGCTTTTGGACTAGTCAATCTTGTTTTCTCTC
>NC_090893.1:1140149-1150149 GCF_036669925.1 Montipora capricornis | reverse complement strand
AAAGTCAGGTTCAGAAACCATAAATCTGACATGAAAAGAAACAAAAAATCGTGCGAGCTTGCCATTCATTTCAATAAATTTCCTCACAACCTTTCGGACTTTAATTTCATTGTCATTGAGAAGATAATGAACACTGATGGAGATTTAGATAACACTTTATTAAAGCGGGAGGGTTATTGGGCGGCACAATTGCGCACACTGCAGCCTTTTGGCCTCAATAAGCGCTGTGAATTCCGTTCAAAAAAACGGATCAATTTCAATGTTCCATAAAAAGGTTTTTTTTTTCCATTGTAGTCCCATATAATTTGTAGTCGGTATTACATAAATAGATTGAATCACTTCCATAACTCTAGAATTTAGTATTACATCATTACTTTTGTTTTAGTGATTAAGCTTTAATTTTGGCTTGTATTGTACCATACAATTTACTACTTAATTGTATTCCATTACAATAGCCATTGTTAGTCTTTTAGAGATTATATATTCTCCACTGCTGTAATAATTAGGTCATTTTATCCTTAGATTTTTAACTTTTACTCTCTTTTAAAAAAAATTTAACTGAAGAAGGCCGAAGGGCCGAAACGTTTTTATTAAATTTCCTGGACTTCGAGAAGTTTTGTCTTCCTCTCCAGTTTATATGCAACTTTAAATACTAACTGAGGAGACAACGTGCATCCTTTTAGATCCTTCTGTTGGGAGTTTATCGTTTGGTCAACCATTATATTCAAGCTATATATATAACTTGATGTATAAATATATCGTTTGACATAAATACTGACAATTTGATATGAATATTAGAAACTTGATTTATACATGTATAGTTGACACATGAAATTGGCAATCTTGATATTTTGTCACATTTACACAAGCATACACTGGACAAAGCTATCCGGCCTTTGAACAACTGCATGGGTGCACATCTTTGATCTTTGTTTTTTTAATTTTAAAATTAAGTTCCGTGTTTTCTTTAGAAACAAGGGATAAAAATAAAAAAGGAGAATGGTTTAAAAATTTCTACCAAGAAAATTACTTTATGTAATAAAAATCACCATGATTTACAAGAAAACAAGAAATTGAAATCTCCCTGCTTGAATCTTTCATGAAAGGAACGGTCACAGTGCAAATGTATTTCCTTCTTTTCCTTGTCAGCTGAGAACAGAAAAGGTAAATATCTATGTTTTTAGCCACCTTACCCACTCTGACCACGTTTCGATAAAAAGAGTAAGAACGGCAGTAGACGATCACTTCATTTACTGGCACCATCCTTCCCAAGTCAACTTGCCACGACCACACAAACATCGCAGTCCCGAGGTTTCCATCTACTGTATCATCACGTCGACCACGAAATCCTGCAGCAATGACTGCCTTTCTGAATACAAGGTTTCCTTAAATTGAACAGAAATAAATACATAGCAACATACTTGGTAATCTGTGACCCTACCTAGGATGACTAATTTGCTTTTTTTTTTTTTGGAAAAAACAAAGAATGTGAATACCTGCTCTAAACAAAGTACAATGTAGCATCTGCTTTAGTCCTTTTGTTGATAACTTTGGTCGAACCATTGTCAAATTGCCAAGTGGACTGATACTTGCATATGCACAGTGATTTGACAATATTATCATACAATTATGGGGCTCTTCACATGACCCAGGTTGACCGAGATGGATAGGTTACCGAGATGAAATTGGTTCCTGTTCATATGGCGACTTTAAGCCCGCTTTCCGAGATGAAAAACTTGTGACGCGACCATTCAGAGGTCAAATGTAACGAGCAAGCGTGGCGAGAAATTCTCGATTTTCTTTGTTTAAGCAACCTCAAATTAATTTTGACTTTACGTTAACTATCAAATCGTAGTTAATAGAGAGGACTGGTTTCGAGGCTCGGCAAACACCAAAGGAGCAAACAAAGACGCCAAGATTTAGGTTGGAAAGTCCACGACCGTGCACAATCTTTTGTTTTGCGCTCATGCACTATGCATGATTACGTAACCATCACGTTTCTATTGGTTAGTTCCTCAGTACGGAATAAACAACTATTGTGTTTTGTGCACGGTCAACTGAGGCCAAAAAACAGAACAAAAACCTACAACAAAGAAATTTTTCGGGTTTCATAACCATTCCCCTCTATTAACTATGATCAAATGAAACTAATCTAAGCTTCATTATCGAAGAAAAGAAAAGTAAAAACTCGGTAATGTCCGTTTTATAACGAAAATATATTGTATTATTTTCCTCCCTTTAACTGGGATGAAGTGCTCATATGGCAAAATTTTCAGCCCGCTACCGAGATCTCGGAAACTGAGCCAACCCGCCTTCTCATACGAACACATCGAAGCCTTTACAAAGGATTTAGAGGCGAAGCAACATCTCGGAAACCAGGCCAGCCGGGCTCATATGAAGAGGCCCTAAACAATAATTAATCAGCGCAATACCTAAGACACCTTTTATCAAGTTCTGGGACACTATTTGATTAATTCCCGCTCGTTTAATGCTCTTCATATCTCTGGCACAAGGGTGCATTTTCAAAGGCAACTTTACGACTTTCAGGTGTTAGAAAAAGTTGGTATTAGAAATTCCGGGAATTTCAAGTACATTCTCAGTAAATTCTAATCTTGAGAAATTTGTATAATTAAAATGCTACTGAGATGAAATTTTGACTTTTTCTTGTTTTTTGCTTTTCGTGACCTTTAAAGGCCAATAATCACGCCTGCCAAATTTGAGTTGGAAATTCCTAATGGAAGTGCGCTTTTTCGATGCATGCTTTTCGTGAACGAGCGACCGCCATTACTTGTCCCATTAAGATCCCAGGGAGTCCGTGATATCATCAAAGTGCTCTGAGGCGAAGTGACAGCTCCACAAGTGGAAAAATGTCCCATTGTGCATGCTCATCGTTTGTAAAAAAGAATAAATAAATAAATAAAGGGCAAATACGCCAGCTTGTCGCCGTGTTGTACAAGACTGCAGCAACAAGTTAAATCCTCGAATTGGAATCTCTTTGCAAACGCCAAAGAGCAATTATGAACTGGCCAAGTGGAAAGCCTGTGTTCGTATTCACAGCTCCAACTTCAACACCAAGGGGCTTTTCAAGATCTGCTCAGTTCATCAGGGTAATAAGCATTAATATTTTTGTTACCTTTTTGGGATAGTTGAGGTTAAGAGTACGGAACTTTTAGAGTTAAATAAATACAAGTACAAGTACGCGAGATATATCAACCTCGTTCCCAGGATTGTCGTTGAGAAGACAAAGACAAAGAGACCCTGGGAACGAGGTTGCGTGAAATATATGTTTTTAAGATAAGTAACGTAAGGGGTGACAGGCCACACTGATTCCCTTCCTGTGTGAAAACATGACTGTATAGAATCTTTCATAGCAGATCCTTTAAGGATTTTCCTTTTTTTTGGGGGGAAATAATAGGTGCTTACAAGTAAAGTTTTTGAAAGCAATGTGAAGTAAAATCTAACGGTAACACCGCGCGACGTTTCGACCGAAATTCTATCATTATCAAGCCAAAAGTGAAGATAAAGATTTTTGCATATATATAAATATAAAACAAAGAAGTAAAAGTATGTAAAGTATGAATTGTGAAAAGGGGGTGTTAAAAAACATGCAAGAATAACATAATTTAAAAGGATTAAAGAACTTTTGCGTGAATTGAGTCTAACTGTACATGGAGACTTGGTCTCAGTTCATTAATAAAAATAAAAAAAAAAGACATTTCATAAATGAGACAATCAAACTTCTTGCCCTTTTTTAGGATGGTAAAATCTTGGTAAGATCATTGGGCACATGAGAATGTTTCACACGGAAATGTTTTTCAATAGAGGAAGTCACATTGTTGTGCTCGTATACGCGTTGATGCAAATGCCGCCGCGTGTAACCAACATAACTTGCATCACACATGTCACGTTTAAATTGATAAACAAGGGATTGTTGGTTGAAAATAGCAATAACAACGTTCTCATAGCCTTTTCTGATGTGAAGTCTCACAACCTGCTGAGGATTGAGAGGTGGAAGAGGTTTGGCGCCACGATCGTAAGAGGCCTTTTGCTGCATACGCTTGGATTTGAGGCGCGAGAAAACATATTTGTTGTTGAGGGCCCTGGGAGCAAGGACCTTCAACTAGCAACTGGGACAAGGACCTGGTGCAGCGGGACCTCAAATGCTGCACAGGGAAACCAAGAACTTGATCTTGTGGAACATTCCTTACATTAATTAAGAAGGCCAAGTAGAGGATCTGAACCATTCTTTTTGCATTTGTCGAGCAGGTTCATGGCATGCTTCACTGCATTCTCAACCAGGCCATTGGACTGTGGGAAGAGAGGGCTACTGGTGACATGATGGAAATTCCATTCTTCAGCAAACTTAAGCTTCTAAATTCTCCACTGAAAAATCGTGGGCTTTTATCGATCAGCAACCTGCATGGAATTCAATAAACAGAAAAGTGGCGCTTCATCTTCTGAATAACAGTTTTGGCAGAAAAATCGTGGAACCAGCCGGAATATGAGTGAACCAGAATTAAGTATTGCGTTGACTGCCAATCAAATATATCAGCACTGACAACGGACCACGAAAGCACCGGAACAGGGTGGACCAGATACTGGTGTGGTTTTTCGCTGTTGCAATGTTGATACGAGGCTAACGTACAATCAATTTCCAGCACCATGGAGGGCCATGATACATATCCTTTGCTCTTCTCTTGGTAGCATCTGTCCCTGAATGCCCTTTGTGGAGAAGATGGATGCATTCTTTGCGCAAGGAATTTGGAACCACAGCTCTGAGGCCTTTCAGAATCACTCCATTGTCGACAATCAGCTCATCTCTTATAGGGAAGTAGACTTTTAACATCTGGGGTTACACTCTTGAGCTTTGACGGGCAGCCATTTGCAATGAAATGGGCCACTTTTATCATAATGGCATTTGCAAGAGTGTGACTCTAGAGCTCGGCCATGCGTAAGGGAGAGATCGACGAGAAAGATAACACGTCAAGCTGATCATCATCCTCTACATCAGGTTCGTCAGTAATGCAGGCTCTTGAAAATGCATGTGCTACATGAAGCTCCGTTCCTCTTCTGTAAATGAACTTCAAATTGTATCTCTGAAGCTGTGACAGCATACGTTGCAGACGGGTAGGTGCAGTATGAAGAGGCTTGTTTACAATTGCCGTAATAGGCTTGTGCTCAGTTTCAATGATGGCTTCTCGACCATAAATGAAATCGTGAAATTTCTGGCATGTAAATGTCGCAGCGAGCAGTTCTTTCTCGACCTGCGCGTATCGAGATTCGTCTTCTGTGAGAGCGCACGAGGCATAGGCCACAGGGTTCCCATACTGAAGGTATACAGCACCAAGACCACTCTTAGAGGCATCTTCAGACAGCGTAACAGGCTTTAAGGGGTTGGGCTTTAAGGACTGGTGCTTAAGAGATGTCAGATTTCAGAGCTACAAAAGCTTGTTGCTGAGGTTCCTCCCAAGTCCAGTGTATATGTCATTCCGAAGCAATTGGCGTAGTGGCGCAGTCTTCTCACTAAGATTGCTGATGAACTTGTGAAGATAATTGATCATTAAGAATAAAACGCAAACAGCGGTTACAAACATTTGCTTGAACTGCACAACTTTTGTAAACTTAACGTTTCGTATGTTACAACAATATCTTCAGAAGTGATTACTATTCAGTTGCGCATAAAGATTAATTTAAATTCAAAAATACAGCTGTACGGACTGAGAACTAACGAAATTGATTGACATAAAAAGACAAAAAAAAATGCTAATAATAGAGATAAATTCTCACTGCCAACGTATTTATTTAAGGCTGGCTTTACATCATGGATAAACAAAGACTCTTTAATTTTGCAATGCATATCTGATCGACCAGTTGCTAATATTTCAAAATGATCCCAGTTAATTCTATGGTTGGTTAAGAAAACATGAACAGCAATTGCAGATTCGTGACAATTTGTAGTTAGGGCTTTAAAATGTTCTGTTTTTCTTTCACGTATAATCAGTGTTTCGTTTTCTCTATACAGAAATAATTGCAATCCCAGCTGTTTGCTCTGTACACTACTTTTGACCTGAAGGAAGGAGCTACTAGTTTATATTTGCAAGGGAAAAAAGACTTGATTCTTCGGGTGTTATGAAAAACTATTCTGAGGTTGAAAATACCATAGAATTTGTTTATACAAGACCTCAGCTGTTTTGTGAGGTGTTTGCTGTGATGATCTAAGAAAGGTAGAACATAAGAACTTCTTTTTTCCTAACTGTACAAGATCTTTTGGCTTATTTTGATATTTCTCAATAACATCATTTATATGATATTTAACAACCATAACAAGATCCTCTTAAGGTCATCTAAGGTAAACTGTAACAATCGGGGTGACGAACAAATTCTAATGCAGCGATTAGCCAAAGTGCGGGCTAGGTTTATTTTGTATTTACACGGAGTAAAAGAGTGACATACGAAACATACGAGACATTAAGTTTATAAAAGTTATGCAGTTCAAGCAAATGTTTGTAACCGCTGTTTGCGTTTTATTCTTATTGAAACTAAAATGGCCCAAGTCAAAGAATTTTTATAGTTGATCTTGGCAAGAAATCGGTGTAGTGCCTCAGGCGGTGGGATTTCTTTTATGGGTTTGACCTCAGCTTCATCAGGCTTAAGACCCTCCTTTGCGAAAAGGTGCCCAACATAGGGTACTTGATCGAGGCGAAACTTGCATTTCTTTGGAGTTGGCTTCAAATTGACTTCACACCGTCTCTGTAGAACTTTCCTAAGATTTACATCATGTTCCACAGTTCCTTCCCCCCAAACCAATAGGTTATCCACGACGATAGCACAGGGATACCCAGCAAACAGCTCTTCCATTGCGTGCTGGAAAACTTCCGATGCAGATGTAATACCAAACGGCATGAGCAGGAATCTGTATCTCCCGAACAGTGTGCTGAAGGTTGTGAAGAGAGAAGATTCGTAGTCTAACTAAATTTGTCAGAAACCACTCCTTGTATCAAGAGTTGAGAATACTGTTGCATTAGGCATGCGGGAGGTAACATCTTCGACAGATCTCATGGGATGGTGAGGTCTTCTGAAGGCTTTTTTGAGATCTAGTGGATCTATGCAAATGCAAATGCTACCATCTTTCTTCCTTGCAGCTACCATCTGTGAGACCCATTCGGTTGGTTAAGACATAGGTGTAATCACTCCGATTTTAACCATCCTCTCAAACTCTCTTTTAACACACTCTTCTATTGCAAGGGGTACTTTACGTGGTGGTCTACCAACAGGAGTAGAGTTGCGGTCGAGCCTTAATTATTATCTTGTAAAGAACAGGTAGGTTACCAAGATGGCCTTTAAATACATCATTGTATTCGTCAAAAACGGCTGCTTGAAAGGCATCAACAATATCAACCTCATGGACCTCGCTGTGCAATTGAAGCAAATCCATGCTTAACGAATCCGCGAGACCAAGCAGAGGTGTTACTGGTCTGTCAACAACATGAAATTCCAATTTGTGTTTCGTACACTTCAAATTGCAGCCGAAATTTGTAGTACCGAGTGTGGATAACGCAGCACCACCATAAGCAACCAAATTGCACCGCCCTTGACTGATTTATTTCCATGGTGAGCTTTGTAAATAAATCCAAAGTACTGACATTGCATTTAGCACCAGTGTCAATTCTCAGCTCCACTCGTTTGCCAGTAATTTGCATTGTGCAGAAAATTTCACGCTTACGTCTCGGCTCGGTAACAGCGTCAACAACATACAAATCATCTCCGCCTTGATCACTAGCTTCATTAGGAAGCTCGGGGAAGATTTCGTTGACTACGTCAAATTACTGCGATTTGGCCGTAGTCCACGAGGGCCTCGACGGGTACTTGCTTTCTCAGAACGACTTGCAAACTTTTTCGAAATGGTTTGGTTTTCCACAATGAAGAAATTTTCTACCGAACGCTGGGCCGGATTTCAGGTTTGCTGGATGATCTCCGCAACAATTCTTGCAGTTACGGACGTTAGGCTTAGATGCCTCTTTCGATGAGAAAACCTTTTCTCCTCTGCCAACGCTGTGGACTTCATCTTTGTAAACGCTCGAGCTAGAGCTTGGTGTTGTCTCTGTCGGAGAATTTCTTAACGATGCCGATTTCATTGGCGCTTTCGAGTGTGAGGTCTCTCTTTTTTCAAAAGCTGCTTCCTGACGAACGAAGAAGCAACGCCGAACTATTTTGTTACGGATAAGCTCATCCTTTAGAGTGCCGTACTGGTTGCTAGAATAGGCCATTTTACAGGTGTTTGCTCAGTGACCTAACCTATGAATGCAAGGAAAGGTTACGTTTATACAAACGTTGGTCGTGTAGCACTTATATTTTTAAACAGAGTTAACTGAATGGAGTGTAGCACTTCACGTCACACTACACTCCATCTAGCCTATGAATGGCTGCGAAGCTGCCGGTGACTTTGCATTGATACAGACCTCACTTCTTTTATCATGTAAATGGTGTTATTGTGATTGTAATTAGTCTGCATTAACATTAGAAAAGCACAATTCAAAGGTTTGTATCAAAGCAGGGTCACTGGCAGCCTCGCTTCCATTCTTAGGCCAGGTAACTTAGGTACAACTGTAAAATGATCTATTCTCAGATAAGCTACAAAGGACTGAAACTGCTCGCCTTACATCTCGTTCTTGTGTTAAATTTGTGCCTTTCCATAACAACGTTCCCACGAGGGGCACAAAGTTCAGCGAATTTTCTTTTCAATACCGCGATACTCTCACGAGATTCAGCCGGTACACGAATAGAGCCATCCAATTTAAGAACGGCGGACGCGTAGACAAATCATTTCTGTTTAATTTCTTGATAGCTTTTTTTCCCGCTAAATTTAAGAAGGTGTACTCTTTCGTCTTTCCATTCTTATCTCCGTGTGTGGCAGCGATAAATATTTCCCTTTAATTCTTGAACAAAAATTTCTAATTCAGCGCGACGTTGCCCTCGAAGCTAAGCGGTTCGGGTTTGCAAAGTCCGTCCGCCATGTTGAAGACCAGGAAACATAGCTAATGTATCAGGGAAACCGGCCAATATAGTACTTTACTTCTGACACCGTGCCGATTCAGGGGAAGAGAAAACATTTGAGAGAACACACTAGTTTATTGGATCCAAAGTAGAAGAGGGACTAGTGACCACGAATGGCTACCTAATTTTTACGAATAGAGAACAATACGTGATACATGACAAGCATTCCTACCTAAGGTGTTCACATACTCTACAGAAAGAGCGCAACTCAAAGATCTGAGCCAGAAAATTCAAGTGACCTAGCTACCAGCCCATATTTGTCAGCCACAAGATCAAACAACATCTGTAACCGTCTGAAGTCAAGCTGTCTATTGTCGACCAACTATCCCTTGTTTATCAATTTTAATGTGACCTGTGTGATGCAGGTTATGTTAGTTACACGCGGCGGCATTTGTATCAACGCGTAGACGGATGGTTGTCCAATTTTGTCAACTAGATCCTATCCGAGAAAATAGAAGTTTTATTTGACCGATTCGTTCTATTTGGCGAATAGAGAATGGTTTGGACGATCCGACAAGTAGCGTTTTCCATCTGACATTTGCATCTCATTAGCGACACTTAGAAATATTTCACGATATTCTGGGACCTGGGTTGAAGCTTGTCTATTTGACCGATTCGTTCTATTTGGCGAATAGAGAATGTTTTGGACGATCCGACAAGTAGAGTTTTCCATGTGACATTTGCATCTCATTCGCAACACTTAGAAATATTCCACGATATTCTGGGACCCGGGTGGAAGCTTGTCAATTTGACCGATTCGTTCTATTTGACGAATAGAGAATGTTTTGGACGATCCGACAAGTAGAGTTTTCCATCTGACATTTGCATCTCATTAGCGACACTTAGAAATATTCCACGATATTCTGGGACTCGGGTGGAAGCTTGTCTATTTGACCGATTCGTTCTATTTGGCGAATAGACAATGGTTTGGACGATCCGACAAGTA
>NC_090893.1:1130149-1135149 GCF_036669925.1 Montipora capricornis | reverse complement strand
ATAGACATTGTTTTATGGCTACAAACGTAAAGAATGTGGCGACGGGAAAGTGATCCCAAAAATATGTTCACAACTCAACAAGAGATCATTTTGGGACCACTTTGAAGGTGAGGAATTAATTTTTCTAATCAGTAATATGGAAAGAGACTAACGTCATTTATTAATGTTGTAAATTTGAACGTTTTCTTATGAGCAAAGTGTTTAATTTTCTAATTAAAGCAAGCTGTTGGCCCTCTTTAGTTAGACTACGTACACGTACAAATCTCCTTTGTATTAGGTTCAGCATCTGATTTCTCCTAACAGTATCATGGATTGATTAAACGTACAGTGCTGCGTTATAGAATAAATGAAATCATTAGCTATGAAGAAATCTTGTGATAGCTTTCTTTCGTAGCTTAATTGCAAGTCAAGGATAATGTTTACTTCTTATTTCACTATCTATTTTAGTCATTGTTATAATTTTCCAATATTTGGAGCTTTAATATGAAGAGCCTTATTGATCCCTGATACAAAAAGTAATTTCCCACCTTTTATTCATCAATACAAACTAAGTTAATTATTGTACAATATAACTGAAAATGCTATGATAATAAATTATTAACTCTAGAATGCTTTGCATGAATTCTTTGTATAACCAACATTGTTATTAGTATTATAAAATGTCTATATTTGTTTAAGATTTCCTTTCCTTTCACAACCATAGATAACTACATATTTTACTTCCTCTCTAGATTAGCTTTTGCCAATATTGTGGGATAGTGTACTTTTCTTTATTTATATTGATGGAGCTGGTTAATAAATAAAACTGACATTTTCTGACAAGAAGTTTGGCAAATCAATCGGTATTACGTACTATACCATATATAAATAAGAACTATTAAATTTTAATATTTAGTTTCAAGGTCTGGAATTCTTGTTAGGGTTTTTTTTTCGTGCATGATTTATTTGTTTCTTTTAATAAAATGCCTATGAAGTGAAATTTTGTTTGAATTTGCTCTGTTCTAGGATAAAAAAAATGGTGTTTTTACAAGTGCTCAAAGTTGTAAGAAGTATTACTTTTTAACGCGTTGACTCCGAGGTGTGGGACTTAACATATTTTACTGTCAGACTGTCTAACACCAGACGATCTTAGTTGTCAATGGGGGCGGTTCAGGGCGGTTCAGGTGACAGTGGGTTCAGATTAAATTAAATTTGTTATTGTTATTTATATTCCTAATGTTCATACATATTAGAATTAATTTGGGGGCACCTGTAGACTCTATTAGTTTACCAACTATTTTAGTTACAAGTTTCAAACTCTACACACACAACAATAGTACCTCAAGTATATTTGTTCTTTCTTCTCCATAAAACGTTTTCCCCTTTTATAGTTTCATAGAAATTGTATTGATTCTTTTCTATTCTACAATATGTATTATATACACGATTTTGTTGTAACACTACTGTATAAATTATCCTAACTTTTACATTGTATGTACATGATTTATTCTGTGTGAGTTAAAATTAATAGAAATTGACTTGAGTTGACTTGACTTCCTAAAAATACATGTAAATCCAAGGGACTGGGTCAACTTTTATTGAATAACAAATAAAGCTTTTGACATTATTTTGTGTGCAGAGGTTTCCTTCACTCATTGTTTGCACCCAAAGCTACAGTACAATCTTTTGTTACATGATATTTTGGCCGCACACTTCAGATATTTCCATTTTTCCTGGAAATTTTGCCCAACTTCCAGCACTCATTAAGCTCTAATAAAACTTTTCATCCTAGACAACTCAAACTTTAGTATTCCGAATTTAAATCATTTAACTTTCAAAAAGTGCAGAAACAACTTTCGCCTCACAGGCATTTTAAATTTAACCTATCTAACTAATTTGTTTCTATTATGTTTAAATAATACAATGTGCATGTGTTTTTCGATAATATTACTAACGAGTATGTCCAGCATTTAGAAGACTTAACTTTACATTTTGGGCCAGATTATGCAGACACTTTGTATTAGAAGAAGTCTTCTGTAATTAATTTAGTTGTTGTTTTTCATTGTTCTCTTGTCCACCCACTCTTGGTTTCAAAGATGTTTGTACTGATGATTATTGTGTCTTGATATTGAAGTTGGTTGTACATGTACTTTAATTGTGGTCCGGCTGTTCTGTAGAATGTGCAGTGTACGCCTATTGCGATCTTTTCCAAAGTTCACAAAAGCTGACGTAAGGGCTGCGACTAATGCTTGTCCTCTTGATTTTGAAATGATGTTTCGTAAATTTCCAAACATTTCTTATAGCATGCCCGAAAATTCTTATCAGTTGTTCTAAGCTTCAGTTCAGTGCACTATTTAATAATTATGTTCTCTAATTCAAACTCATCATCAATCTTGGAGTTCTTTTCAGGTGAGTTGATGCTACAATGTGCCTCGTCTGGCGTTTTACTCAAAGAGAATTGACATCTGAAGCTGTATAGGGGCACACTGGTCACCAATGGCCATATCCATTTTAGCAGGAACCTTTTGACAGAGATAAACACATTTTTATAATAGAAGTTCTTTGCGATTTTCAATGGCAAGTTTGCAAGGCTGAATCTTTCTTCTGGTCTCTGAGGAATAAAGCTGATACCGGCAATACCATAATGGTTATTTTATTTAGTGCCACTGCAGCTTGATGAGCACAGGGATTCCCATTGTTTCCCATAGGGCAGCTACATAATCATTCCACTTCTGCAATCTACCTAATAGCTTACTTCTTAAGCAGTTCTGCTTCAAACAAAATTGGTTACTTGTAGTTGTCTTCTCTTCATACAGCGATCAACTTGGTGAAGCTCTCCATTTCCTAAACTTTACAACAAGGATTTGTAAAGAAATGAAGAGGAGAATTTACAACAGTCAGAAGTAGTTTGTTTGATAATGTGAAGCTGGACTGTAGAAGCTGTTGCACCAAAACACTAGGGAGCCAGATAAAGATTTTCCAAATGCAAGGGCAAACAAATTTCTTTGAAAATACATTTGAAGGACTTCTGTGATAAATTTGAAGAATTCAATGAAATTGTAGACCCTCTTTCGTTGTAAAACCACACTCTTAAATATGTTGATCATGGATTCAGTGTACACGTAATTGTCAGAGGTATTTCCTCTGGTGATTAGATTTTTGCAATGGCAAAGAGCCCACTCTTGCTGCCCTTTTAAAGATCTTTTTTCATACTTTTGGTAACAATTGGGATATTTTGCTGTAACCATATCAGTTGCATTGTAATATAGATTCTGCTGCTGCCTGGAGGAGTTCTTACAAGTTTTTGAAAATGTCCCATCAGTTGTTGATGATCATCTCTATTTATGTTGTTGCCGGAGTTATATAGGCAACGCCAGATAGTTTGCAGAAAGTGGAAAGTACAGAGAAGTATTATTGTTTCTTTCCAGGTGTCTAAAAGAGCCCTCCTTTTTCCAGAGTCATCATCAGTCATAAAAATATCTGGACCTGTTTTTGGCCCTCAGCCACCAAAGGCATGTGGAGGTAACATATTTTGTACTTTTTCAAGGCATTGCCCTATGACTTACTGTGATTGCCCCTCTGTAATCCACACACCTACATTTGTAGTGGCAGAGCACCAGCAGGGTGATGTGTGCACGTGAAATACACAGGGTTATTGGGTGGGCTTTGCTCACACTAAGTTGTCATCCACAGCATTTGTCGGTATGTGGGTCTGAATTGTCATGTGATCCTCAAGACTTTGTGGAGACTTGGGTGCTAGTGCATGGATAGTAGTGGTGGCCATCTTGTTGCCTTTCTGTTTGCTGTGATTTGTGTCCACGATGTGTTGCTTTTGAAAAAATTTGGCTTTGTTTCCCCAGCTTTGAGACACCAACGAAAGGAAAGTGCTCTTTCATTTTGAATTTGTTTGGATTTATCGAAAATCTGGTTCTGTACTTTCCTAAAACGAAAACGATCGCAATCTCATTTCTTTCATTATCTTTGTCAGCTGTTGATAGAGGGGAGTTATTTTGCTCATGCAAGCAAACATTTATCGTCCTGAAGATTCAGTGCGGATTATACCACCTAATTGGAGTCGTTTTAGTTTTCTCGCAAGCCAACATTTGTACGCTCTAATTGTGTGGGTTCAGCAACAAAATCTCAAAGTGTCTGATAAATGTTACAGACTGAAATAATAATTTTTATAATTATTGTTTTCTGTGTGTGCACGGACCTTGGTCTGTTGAGAGAATTTTTATTAACTAATTGACTCCTGGGGATTCCCTATTGACGACCAAAATCATCTGGGGTTAGACAGAATAAAATACTCTGGTGTTAAACAATAAAATACTAAGTCTGCGCGGCTTCGGCCAGTGTAGGTGTCAAAGGGTTAATTAATTTGGAGTAAGTGCTATTCTGCTGGCTTTTCCCTGTCATACTCAAGATTCATTCCCTGTCATATTCAACATCAACAAGTTGTTCAGGCACAGTGTTCATTGGATGAGCCTGCCTTTGTGGCTGTTTTTTGTCTTGTACTTTTTTTTATCAGCGTCTTGTTTTTTTTCTGGTCAGCTTTTTTCGTTTGCACTGGCATAATTATATACCATCTTGTAAATGAAACCCACTTTCCAGTACTTGAGCGACCGCCACTTTCCATGTTGTATTTTATGTTAGATGATGTACATGTAGCAAGTTTGGACATCCAGTTGTCCACATCATCCTTACAAGTCATGTCACATTCTTGATACAGAACTACACTCGTAATTAAGGTAACTTCTAATACTGAAAGATCTTCAAATTCAAATCATTTACACTCATATTCTGTTGGCAAGATGGTAGCAGCCTTTGTTAATTGTAGGTAGATATCTAGGTGTTGGTTTTTTTTCTTTTGGGTGGCACAGTGCAAGAGTAACAATGATCTTCATTTATGCTGGTTGACTAAGAGTTAAAAAGGGTTGATGGATTCTTCTTTTCGCTAGTAATATTTCCCTTATTACTGGTAATACTGTGCACTGGCGTAGAATTTCAACTTGCATTGGAAG
>NC_090893.1:1120149-1125149 GCF_036669925.1 Montipora capricornis | reverse complement strand
GGCACTACCACTATGACTGTACATACATACATACATACATACATACATACATACATACATACATACATACATAACTTTATTTGATAACACAGGTTAAAAATTTTCGCAACTTTACAGCTGATGTGTACCTAAACTAATTAAATCTAAAATTATATAAAATACAAATATGATACAATTTATACATTAAATAAATTAAGTAAACCAATAAAAATTTTTAGTAATAGTGAAAATCTGGTTTCATGTTATGTATAACGTTACCTCCCTTCCCGAAATTAATATTCATGATAGTTTGCTTGGATTGTTTTAAGTTATGTTTAAAGATAGATGAATTTGGAGAATCTTTAAGATTATCTGGTAGTGCATTCCATGCTATAGCAGATCTATGAACAAAAGACCTACGACCCAATTCAGTTTTGGGCCTATTGAGTACAACATTCAAGGATTTCCTTAAGTTATATCTGTTAGAGTTTTTGGTTACCAAACAGACTGACAGACTGAGGAGATTATTGGACAATAATTATAATGACAAAGTCATCTCCCATACAGATCACACTTGAATATGGCTACAATATCATGATTACACAAGTGTGTGAAAAATATCCATATTCACCACTTGTGCAATCCCGTATGTAATGCAATACGTTTTGAGGGGTTCTTTACATTAAAAATAATATTAGTTTTTTACTCTTGGGACTGTATCATGCTTCAGTGTTTAAAAGCAAATAACCCCCACAAAACGTATTACATTATGGGATTGTACAAGTAGTGAATTACTGCTTGTTTATACCATTTACCAAAAAAATCTGGAAATTTCCGTTGGAATGTAAATGGTAAGCCTATTTTGGTCTTCCCAAAGGAAATGCTTTTGGATAAAATGGGATTTCTTGAAAGGTAGTTTAAAATTCCCAAACGGAAAACTTGTTTACCATTTGGATTCCCCCATGATTTTTCCTCCCTCCAGACTCTCTCAGTAAACTTGAACAAATTTTGTGAATGGCACACGCTGATCCCAACTGAATTTCCCATTCGGGAGTTTTTGCTTACCATTTGAACAGACCTAGTAGCAACCGGTTTCTTCTTGTAAATGGTAAACAACCGCTATTATTTATCCACGTAGTACTACCATTACTGAGTTCCATTGACATGACACAAGTAAAGAAAAGAAAACTAGGGCAGTAGAGTGGTCGTGAAACACGAAAGCTCACCTGCATTTTTTAGCCAAACATTTCTCCCTATTATGCTGAATCTCTTAAAGACCCTTTGGAAGTCTTTATATTCAAAGCACTGCTTGTAAAACACTATTTTCAAGTATGTATTGTTTAAATTTTGAATCCCTTTTGATGTCAAACAGTACATATACTGGATGCATTAATTGTTGTGAGTTAACTAAAACGGAAACCGACTACACAGAAACTCGCTAACACAGTGACCGGCTAACAGTACTGATCAGCTCAGGAAGACCAAAGCCCGAAATTCCAGCCAAAACGTAAGGCAAAACACATGTCACCAAGTATAATTTCACTTCAAAGGGGTCCCAAATTATCTCTCGTTGTGTTGCGAACATATTTTGTCGATTTTGGGACCACTTTCCCGTCGCCACATTCCTTACGTTTGTAGCCATAAAACAATGTCTTTTGCTCTTGAAATACTTGCTTTATGCCACGTTTCACACTTTGAAGCACAATTCTCCAGGATAATGCGGTTCCAAATCAGTAGAGAGATTATTCTGTTCCTCGAAGAATGCACAAATAGCGCGGCCCGCCGCCATTTTTGTCAGTTAACATTACTAGGGCCCAGGTCACGTCCGTGACGAAAGGAGACAAGCTCAGCTCCGTCCAAAAAGTGGCCCCAAAAAATGTTTTCGCTGATGACGCCACGCGTACAGGGACCTACTCACATTTGCTCGAAGCAAGAGTGCCTAATCAATCCCACTCGAAATGTACTTACGGGACTATTTGCAAAGTCAAAACATCCAAGCTGGAAAATACAAACGATTATGATAGTTCCAGGGCATTTATTGCAAAACCTTGAGAAAGAAAATCGCTTAACATCACCTCCGCAACTCACGACCTTTACGCGCTTTTTACATATATCGTTTCAAAACAACCTTTTTTTGTATTAAGGTTATTACTGCTACAATGCGGCGTTTGGTTTTTAGGAGAACTATTTCTCACAAATACAGCAAACAAATTGTTATCTGCTGCCTTTCCCTTCGAATCTCGAGTACTATGCCATTATTACATACCTGCCAACTCTCCCGCTTTCCCGGGAGTTTCCTAGTTGGTCATCAAATCTCCCAGTCTCCTACCCTACGGGCAGAGTCTCTTTCGATCTTCAATGATAAGTCGGGAAGAGGAAAGAAGACTCTGCTCATGGCCTGCACGTTTCATAGCGAGCATGCGTTAACAGTGAATATTGTATTCGATGCCAGTCACGCGTGACCAGTGGCCACAAAACGAAAACAAACAGTCGGGATATTTTCGAAACAAACAAGATAAACGTTCGAAATTCGACAGTATATTTTTGTGAATAAAGCGTTTCAAAGGTATGTTGTTTGCTCAATACGTCGATGTTGTGAACCGTTTTCAAATACGATATGAAACCAACTAAATACTCCTGTTTCACAATAAAATGGTCTCAAGCGATTCTCGAAATCCAAATTAAGAAAACCTTGAACTACGTTCAAAATCATAATACTCCCGTCTCATTTGAAAACAATATAGAATTATATAAGGAAATGAAATCGTAAACTCGTGTAAAGAAAGGCCACGATTATCGCATTGGATTTAAAACGATAGCGCTGCTATTTAACAATTAGACCCGTAGCCAAAACAACGACATTCTAAGTAGAGAATTTGATTCAGAAATCTAGCTTTAACTAGCAGGGAGAATTTTACTGTAACAAAATACATACATACTATATTGACTTTCCCCAAGGGGGCTTTTGAAAGACAACTACTACTAATAAATTATACGCTTTCACCACATTGACGACAAAAATACTTAATAACGAATTGATTTTATCTTCTAGCAATAAAACAGCAGGATGATATAAAATTAGGTATCTTCAAAGTTTAGACAACTTGTGGAGGTGATTCAGTGCCACCCTCCAAAACTTTTCACAAATTTCACGCTGACCTACTAAGTACTTCCAGTACAACAAATTATTTAACCTCTCTTTGCGGACTCTGGTTGCAACACAGCTGCTTCAATAACTTTAATCCCCTTGCATTAGATTTAATTTTAAAAAACCATAACTTCATATTTCTGTAATAATTGTTCAAAGACATTGAGCAAAAGCACACAAAGCTACATTTGAAAGGTGCATAATCCCATGTTGCAGTTTTCTGAATAAGACTTCACAGAAATAACTCCTGTTGCCTTTCCATATGTAAAGAGGTCCCATGATTTATGAGTCAATTACAGTCAAATGAGTCAATGAGTCAATGAGTCAATGAGTCAATGAGACACACAGTCAATATTATTAGCAATAATTTATTGATTAAGCCTAAGCCCTTGTTTCATTGATTAGGCCTAAGCAGGGTTAGGTTAAATTTTAGCTTTTATTTTATGGGTTAGGGTAACTGTACTAACTCATTGACTCATAAATCATATGTAAAAAATATAATGTATTTCAACATTAGGTGCAATGAATTTTTAGCAATTACTGTAAATAATAGTAATCATTCCTACCATTTCAAAGGATGAATTAATTAAAGTTGAATGCAGCAAGTGTCAGAAGTAAAAAAAGTGGTCCAATTTTTTTAAGCTGTAATCAATTTCCATCCTTGCTTTAGTCCCTGGATAGTGTTAAACAATGGTGGTGAAGTGAACTAACTGCCCCAAGGGGAATTCCCTTACGAAAATGATAGGGGTTCTTGTTGTTCCTTTTTGGAGAAAAAATTGTGGATTTGTACTGCTTATGATACTGAGACCAAACAGCTGGCAGAGTTGCTGCAGTACATTTAAGGCTATCAATCTGAAAAATAAATGGAACTGTAGAACAATTTGGTAAGAGAGCAAATAACTTTTACTTATGAATTATAGAATGCCAGTCATTTGTCAATTTAGAACTGGTTCCCCTAAGGGGTCAGATTTCTTTAGCCTACATCCAGAAAACAAGATTCTGTTACCTTTAAGGGTTGTTTTAAAAAAAAAGACCCCTCCTGAGCAAACTGCATCCTCATGTTTGGATTCTCATTGATTGAATGACTTTAATGATATTATGCAAATTTGTTCTACAATAATACCCAAATACCATAACAGTATTTTTAACCTAACTTTTGCAAAGTTTTCTCCTTGAGCCACCAGCTTCAACTTTGATACTTTGTTCTAAATGCCAATGCAGTTGTATAGCAATGGTGGAGGTGATGATTAATCACTTTGTTTTCGTTAAAATGAAGAAAAGAAAGTCAAAGTAATCATAGAATTTACTAACCCTTTCACCCCTAAACCGGCCATACCTTGTATTTTACTGTCTAAAGCCAGAGTATTTTGCTCTGTCTAACACCAGACGATTTTACTCGTCAATGGGGAACCCCATGGAGTCAATAGTCTTACAGTACTTCTCAACATAAAGAAAATGAATTATGTGGACTTAAACATTCTCAAACAGAAATGCCATAAAGTTGTATATTCCAAATATGGTTATACGTAAACTCTTCAAGATTTACCTGCCTCAGGAACTTCAAATCAGTGAATATTTTGAATATTTTTTCCTGACCTCCTGCAAACTATGGACACTATTTAATGGTTTGCCCTTTAAAAGTAACATTCAGAAATAATGCAAATACAACTTAGGCTGTTTTGCATTATCTACAACACAAGACAACAATCACCTTTATTCAAACACAATCATTATTAAAGCAATACTACATGCTGGTGGGGTCATGTGATAACTCTAATAAATATAGACTACAGGAAATAAAAGCTTAAAACTAACTAATTGTGACAGACTTAGGATATCTACACATAAGGGATGAGAAAAATAAATCAATTGC
>NC_090893.1:1080149-1092649 GCF_036669925.1 Montipora capricornis | reverse complement strand
TGGAATAACTGTCATACTTGGTATAACTTAACTCCTTCTTCCAGGAACAGGCCCCTGTTCACTAAGCACGATACATGCATTTTATGCTTGAAAATCTGGCAAATGCCGTCACTCGCACAATGGACCATATTAAGATCTCACAATACTACTGAACTGGAAACAAGCAAAAACTTTGAGTTTTGGACTGAAAATTTTCAAAGCAAAAATTCCTTAATGCATTTAGAACAGTTATATATGGTGGTCACTCAGTATGATACAT
The DNA here is from genome assembly GCF_036669925.1 of Montipora capricornis. NCBI lineage: Eukaryota > Metazoa > Cnidaria > Anthozoa > Scleractinia > Acroporidae > Montipora > Montipora capricornis. Next base: position 1,092,390 of record NC_090893.1, on the reverse strand, counting down.
ATGCTTGAAGATCTGGCAAATGCCATCACTCGCAAAATGGACCATATTAAGATCTCACAATACTACTGAACTGGAAACAAGCAAAAACCTTGAGTTTTGTACTGAAAATATTCAAAGCAAAAATTCCTTAATGCATTTAGAACAGTAATATATGCCCTGGTGGTCACTCAGTATGATACATATGCTTGAAGATCTGGCAAATGCCGTCACTCGCACAATGGACCATATTAAGATCTCACAATACTACTGAACTGGAAACAAGCAAAAACCTTGAGTTTTGGACTGAAATTTTTGCAAAGCAAAAATTCCTTAATGCATTTGGAACAGTAATATATGGTGGTCACTCAGTATGATACATATTCTTGAAGATCTGGCAAATGCCGTCACTCGCAAAATGGACCATATTAAGATCTCACAATACTACTGAACTCGAAACAAGCAAAAACATTGAATTATGGACTGAAAATTTTCAATGCAAAAATTCCTTAATGCATTTAGAACAGTAAGATATGGTGGTCACTCAGTATGATACATATGCTTGAAGATCTGGCAAATGCTGTCACTCGCAAAATGGACCATATTCAGATCTCACAACAATTTAATATTGAACTATTCGATAGGTATAAGCCCTTAGTTTTAGACTGGAAAAATTGTAAAAAACAAGAATTGTAAGTTATTTTTACTGTGGAAAAAAGTATAGTGGTCACTTGGCATTATGCTTTGGAAAGTGTAGTCATTTAAGACATGACACCAAACTAAGATCTCACAATTAACTGACCTATAAAAGAAGCCGAACTGCTCAATTGTGGACTTGAAAATAATATTGATACTGGTAAGTGTTATGACCTACAGGTAACAGATGTCTAACACAACTGTAGAGTCCAGTGATCTACATGTATACAGTTTGCACATCAGACATTTGTGTTTTTTGTTTAGTAAACAGACATTTGCTCATTATAACAAATGCACCTCATAGATAAATTCCATTTCAGTTCTTTCCCATCTGGCCCTGTCAAGGTTGCATAAACGTCCCTTACATTGGCCTGAAACAACAATAAAAACACACTATTACTATTACTTCCTTGACTTAACCTATGCTTTGCAAGCAGTTTTTTCCTACTTTATAGAAGTGTTTTCTTAGTTAAAATGCTTCATGTTATATTTAAAGGGCTATCCGCAACCATGATACTTTGCAAGCCTTTGCTGTTGTTATTAACCGGGAAATCGTCCAGTCAGCAGTTGTGTCAAAAGGTGGGTGGTAGGCCCGGACGATTTATACTTCATAGAAAATGCTTTGACTCTAGGGCATTCTTAATTACAGTATGACTAAGCAAATGTTATTTTTGCACATTCATTTCCTGTGGTTTTTTTTCTGTCATAATTTGACCTGAAAAGCAGTTTAGCATTTTCTTTTGCCTCTTTTGAAGCATAACGCTTTTAATAAAGTGCCAAAATAACCTTTCAATAAAGGTTTCAGTTTCTTTGGAAGTGCCTGGATCTGAGCAACTACATGCAGTTGTTTGGTCTGTGAAGGAGATGATTTTCTGCTACATGGTGTATATGTTTTGTCATGCTGGGCCAAACTCTTTATTTCAATCGGAGGACAACCTCGCTTTCAGCCTTATTTTGCTCTTCACAACATAATTAGCTCCAATAGTGATGCAAACAGAACCAATACACAAAGTCCAAAAATACACCACAATGGAAACCAATAAAAATTATGTGTCAGATGACCAGTAATTTCTGTATTATAGAAAATAGTGGCGATGCTGTGCCTGCCTGCAAAGTATCATGATTGTGGGTGGTCCTGAACTAAAACAAGTTTAAAACAGTTAATAGTTGTTTGGTTCGTTTTAGGATGGATATCTTTCCATAAATTCTGCAATTTTTTGTGTTGACTGTTTTGCTCTTTCTTATCCTGTAAATTAGGATGATTACATAATGTCATGTTCACTGGCATTCTTTGTATAAAGCACTCAACCTAATTTTCTTACAGTGTAGTATTCCACTCCACAAATTACTGATATGATGTGGGGATTCCTGGTCATTTGCCAGAAAACAGTGGTGTTTCTGTACATTCTCTACAGAGACCAGTTAGGTGGACAGGAAGAGATTTATTTGACAATGTTTGTATTCTACTCGGTTGTTCAAAAGGTGGATAACGCTATCCACCGGATAAATCACTGTCCAACAGATAAATACAATTTAAGTGATTAATCCAGTGGACAGCGCTATCCATCCTTCGAACAACTGGGGCCTGGTTGTTAAAGTTAATTTAAATGATCGATGACTTACCAACAGCTCCTTGGGAAGGCGCTTGGATGCTGGCGGTGCTGGATTTTCCCGCCTTTGAGCCATGTGCTTCTCAAAGAACTGGTTTTGGTTTTCAAACAGAGTTTCCAACCTTTGCATGAAATCATCAATGCGCGGGATATTACTTGTTTCAACCGAAGGATCGACTCTATTTAGCGCTGAGGCCAAATTCAAGGGTTCTAAGCAACGATTTGAACTGTCACGATCACTTCTTGGAACCCTTGGAATCAGCACAGCGACGGTCGGCAGCGTCGAACTGCTCGGAGTTGAAGAGCACGTAGACGTAGAAGAAGAGGACGTAGATGCGGAGACGTTTAACCTCCGTCCCCCATTATCCTGATTTTCTGGTGTCTGGGTTAATGGTCTTTCAGTCGAACGAGTTTCTTCATCGCGTCGTTCATGCTGCTCTGATCTAGTCGCGCTGGAACCAGACGGTGTTGGAGATTCTCTCGGCCGATTAGACGCCGACTTCGGTATCTTACGATGTTTACTAGGCTTATTGGGAGGTACTCGTGCCATATTTACTTAAAGAACGGGACAAAAGAAGAAGATCAAGCGAATACAAGAGAGCAAAATGAAGTCAACGCTGTAGCTAGGTCAAGGGAAAGAACGAACGTCGGATCCGCTGAAATTCAAATACACCGCCGGCGAAACCCTACCTTGCAATTGTCAACAGTTCAAGCTTGAGCCAATAAATGCGAAGTTAATTTTGATATGGCCTTCCATTGGTGCTCTTTGCCAGATTATTGATTGATGCCCATTTTGCTAGACATTGCCGCTAAACACTTGAATCGGAGGCTCAATATCAACTGATCCAATATGGCTCCCAAGAAGCGGCGTTTTTGCCCACATTGCAAAGAGAATGTGTCAGTCAAGACATACAGAGAGCACTTCGATCTTTATTTTAGTAAAGAAAAAGATGAGTGGCAGAAAACTGAATCTTCAGACGAGGAAGATGGCTTAGTACAAGCCGAAGCACGGTGTGATTTGTTTTATGAAAGTCCACAAATGGCAGTGGACGAGCATAAGGAATGTGACAAAAATTTATACAGTGAAACAGACAAACATACGTGATCGGCGCCGGGTAAGTATGTTAGAACATCCATGCTCTGTCTTGATGTGTCTTTCCCTGCCGACAGAGTCTACTTTCCGCTTTATATTATTATATAATCGGCGAGAGAAAGTAGACTCTGCACAGGGCCCGTGGGGGCTCTTTAGGATATAATAATGGTCCCTTACAGATGGCTAAATAAGTAAGGCCCTGCCAGAGGCTTGGGACGAGGAAAATTTCGTTTCTCTGAATTTTAAAAGTTTGGTGTTGGTGCTTTGTTGATGTTTCACTTTGCTGTCAGAAATTAAAGGAAATTTCAACTGAAGGATGTTATTTTTTGCGGTTTCACTTTATGTGCAGTTGTCGCTACTTTTTGGGGCCATGTTACTTATCGGAATTTACCATAGCAGAGCCTCAGTAAGCAGAACGTAGTGTCAACCAGTAATTTTTTGTGGTTTCACTTTACTTTACCTTTATTTGTTTTAAATGTATTTGTCTCTTTGAAGGGTTATCAAACAAGCCTTCATTTTTAGCCAGGAAAGTGACTTTAAATTTTGGATAAATCATTCAGTCCTCACTTAATTTGAATAGCAATGGCTGCAATTAAAAGAACTTCATAACCATCACCTCAATAGGCCATTTCCGAGTTGCGGTTTGCCTCGGTTTCGAAGTGAGTCTTGGTGCTCAACTATTGTAAGGGAAATGAGTTTGATTTGCATAAGAATATGCAACTCATTTTCATTTGAATGGTTGTGCAACAGGACTTGATTTGAAACTGAGGCATGCAGCAACTCGGAAATGGGCTGTTATGATGAAATGAAGAAGGAACTAAATGTAGATGTATGCTTGTATTGACATTCACATAATTCATATCCTAACACAATTAGCAGCTAAAATTAATTGACATTTTATTGCTCAATTTTACTTATCAGATACCAGTCATGTTTTCATCAAGAATCTTGAAGAAGAGGATTATCTTTTATTAAAAGATAGTGATTCAGACTCTGAGGATTTTATGTACCATGAAAGGATGCGACCAGATGTTCTGATGGAATTCTGGGATGTCGCAGATGAGGATGTTAACGAAGACTTCCCTCAAGGTCTCAGTAAAGTACCTTCAGTGGATGTTTCTGAATCGTCAGGGATTTATGGAAATCCAAAAGTCATTGTCCGTTGGATGCTTATTTTCCTATGTGTTTGGTCGTCATTCTGCTCACTGTCTGACAATGCGTTTGAATTACTACTTGCATTTCTATGGGCAGTATTTGATTCCTTAGGAACCATTTTTCCATTAGTGAAAAGCTTTGCAATGTTTTTTCCAAAGACAGTCCACCTGCTACGTAAACAACTTGGGCTTGATCAAGATAAGTTCATAAAGTATGTTGTGTGCCCCAAGTGTAACAGCTTATATAACTTTGATGATTGTTATGAAACACTTAACAGAAGAGTTTCAAAGAAGTGCACATTTGTCCAATACCCACACCATCGACAGCATTTTCGCAGAACTGCATGTGGGGAACCCCTTCTGAAAGAGGTAACATTAAAGACGGGGCAAACAAAACTTTATCCATTCAAAGTGTACTGCTATAACAGTGTCACTGAAAATCTTAAGTATTTTCTTCAAAGGCCTGGTTTTGCCTCAAAGTGTGAGTTATGGAGAAGTAGGGACATTCCAGTAGGATATCTAGCTGATATATTTGATGGACGCATCTGGAAAGAATGGCAATATGCCTATGGAAAACCTTTCCTTGCAGCACCGAGAAATTATGCGTTTATGTTGAACGTTGACTGGTTCCAGCCATTCAAACACTCCTTGTACAGTGTGGGGGCTCTATACATGGTATTAATGAATCTTCCAAGAACTGAGAGGTCTAAACCGGAGAATGTGTTTTTAGTTGGTGTCATTCCTGGACCCCATGAACCTAAACTGCCCATAAATACTTACTTGTAGCCCCTTGTTCCTGAGTTGAATGCCTTGTGGGAATATGGTGTAAGCATTAAAGCACATGACTCAACCACAGCCGAGGTATTTCATGCAGCCCTTCTTTGTGTAGGTTGTGATGTCCCTGCAGCAAGAAAGGTTTGCGGTTTTACAGGTCATGCATCAAACATTGGCTGTTCCAAATGTAAAAAGCATTTTCTAGGCACAGTCGCGACAAAAATTGATTTCTCTGGATTTGATCCTTCACCTCTGAGAAGTAATCATGAACACCGGCAACAAGCTCAAGAGATCCTTGAGCAAACTTCTGCAGGTGACTGTTCCCATGTAGAGCAAAGATATGGTACTAGATACAGTGAACTGATGCAGTTACCTTACTTTGACTGTGTCCGTTTTCATATAGTAGATCTAATGCACAACCTGTTCACAGGTACGGCAAAACATGTGATGAGGAACATTTGGCTTGATTCAGACAAGCCATTGCTTGAGAAGAAAGACTTGCTTTAAGTACAGGAGAAATTGGAAAAGGTGAAAGTGCCAGCCTCTGTTGGAAGAATGCCTAAGAAAATTAGGAACAGTTATGGAGGTTTTACTGCCGACCAATGGAAGTCATTTACTGTGATATTTTCTGTGTATGCATTATGGAACATTTTGCCCAAGGATGACTTGGAACTGTGGCGTGATTTTGTCCTGGGTTGTTGGTATTTATGCTCATCGTTACAAAAGAAGCTAAAGCAATTTTGGCTCACTCGCACCTCTTAAAGTTCTGCAAGCGTTTTGAAGAATTGTATGGTAAGGAAAGGGTTACTCCAAATATGCATTTGCACGCACATCTTTTAGACTGTGTTATGGATTATGGACCTGTATATGCTTTTTGGCTGTTTAGCTTTGAGCGGTATAATGGCATCTTGGGAGACTATGGGACAAATCAACGAGCAGTTGAGATCCAGTTGATGAGGAAGTTTACTTCAAATCAGTTTATGAGAGACATTCCCCTTCCAAATATGTTTCAAGAGAGATTTAAGCCACTGTTAACAAGGCTGACTTCTAAACAATCAGGAAGTCTTCAAGACAGTTTATCAACTGAACATGATTACATTTTTTCTGAAGTCATCAATGCCAGTCGCCTTTCCATCGGCCCTGTACAAAGAAGCAATGAATGGTCCTGTGCGGAGTCTTTATACACTTGCTGTGGACCTTCCTCTCGAGATAATTTAGATGCTAGTGCCCTTTTTCATTTGAAGAATTGTTATAGTGCCATTTTCAATGGAATAGATGAAGATTCTGTAACACCATACTTTGAGAGGTTTGCTGCCTGTAAATGTAATGGAGACCTTCTGGGATCTAGCAAATCTAGAAGCGACAGATCCGCATTTATTGTAGCAAGATGGTGTAAACTTGGGGGTACAATTGACACCTCTGGGTGTGATTTGAGGCCTGGAGTTGTTGACTACTTTATGAAACAGAATGTTAAAGTGAATGATCAATATGTGTCTTGTATTTTGGCATCAGTTCACTGGTTTCAAGCTCATCCCTCGAGACATGCCTTAGGAGCTCCAGTTGAAGTCTGGTGCAAAGATCTATTTGAACCAGAAGGAGGTTCAAGTTTTATCCCTGTCCAGAGAATCTATGGCAAATTCATCCCAGCTATTGACATTGTTGAAAGGGAAAATGTTTTTGTTGTTTGCCCTCTTCCACGCAAGCTCCAGTGTTAAGTGTGATATTAATTTTCTAAGAATGACAATAATTATCATTCTTAGAAATATCACAATTCAAAGTTTTCTTCATAGTAGTGATAATATTAATCGCACCATTTCATTATTGCTCATGTGGCCAGCTGCAATTTGATTTAAAACTGCAGGAACTGTGAACAAATTTAATAGACTTTGATATGTTATTGTTCAAATCATGGCTACAATCAAATTATTATAAATAGGGCTAGAAGTAGTTTCCAGTTAAAGTGGATTTTCAAACTCTGGACATATTTGTTCAGCCAAAAAAGGATTGTAATCAAGAAAAAAACAGGATTCCTGAATGATTTGTCAAGTGCTTGGTGGAAAGTTAGTTCAAGCCCTGTTAAGCTACATCTAGTATTAAATTCAAACAGTAATTTTAGTTTATATGAAGTCTATTATATTGAAGTTATTTTATGATTATAGCTACTTAAACATACAATGCCATGTTGGCTTCTAGTTCTGTTCATATATGACAACCACATTGAATAATATTGTTTTGTGAAATACATCAAAGTACTTGCCAAAAGAAAAATGGTTTTACAGGTTATTGACTGCCTTTCTTTACTCCCAAGATAATTTACATGTGTTGATATTAGACTGTTGCAAAATTAAAAGCCTGTTTCTGGTTGCTCATAAGCAGGGCAGGGATTTTATGAAGGTTAATCCATTTATTCCATTACTTTCAGGTAACTATTACTGTTCCTGGAGGAGAATCAAGAGGTTATCCCTATATTTAGATCTCCTTCCAGATAACCCACCCAGTCAATGAAAGGTTGACCACACAACCGGGGTCTATGTCCCCTAGTCTTTACGAACATTGGTGTGGGTTCTTTTGCATCCCACAAGGACAGATCAGTGAAAGTGCTGTGAGATGGGGCCAATTTTTTTTTTTTTTATGGTTATCTTAGAAAAGAAAACTGGTTTTGACCAGATCTGGCAGATCCAGACCAGATAAGGGGACAGGGCGGTCTCTCTGGCCACTCCCCTGAATCCACCACTGACCAGTAATAATGGTTTTTACAATCAGGCCAAAAAGCTGCTGTGAAGGTGGGTTTTCTACAGGAAACTTTCTTTTGATCAAAGTAGCGTGGCAAAAATCAAGTTCACAGAGAGTCCAGTTGCCAAGTGCAATGAAATCCCTCATTATATTGCTCCACAAATGAAATCCCCCAGCCCAGTTGTTTGAAGCAGGATTAGAAAATCACCCAGAAAATCACTTTAATCTAAGTCAATCTGAAAACTTACAAAGCAAAATTCTGTTGATTCTTTCGGAAACAATTTTGGTTTTTGTACACTCTTAAATGATGAGTGAAAAAGGTGCCCATTGAACAAAAGAAACAGGAAGTGGGATTAAAATAATTTTAACAATGGGTTTGTATTGATATTATTGGCCTTTAAACACCTGGGCCCGGTTCCTCGACAGTCGATTAAATTAATCCAGGATTAGCGTAAACTTTTGTTTCACATTTTCGACTTTTTGTTGAAAGTTTTTTTTGCTTATTTTTGTTTTTCAAAATTGACGTCTTCTCGTGTAAAGTTCTGCCAAGAATCTGCATTGAACAGCATTTGGCAGTAGAGAAATAAAATGCTTGGTTAGTTTTTAATCTGGGATTAGTGTTAATCGGCTTTTGAGGAACCGGACCCTGGTGTACAGGTTACATGTTTTATCTAACTATTAGTATGTCATAATAATCGACAATGATATTGCTAGAGCTAAGAGCTGCCAGGGATCTTTAAGGGCAAATTGAGAAACAAAAACGAATGGTAGTTGCTTGTATACAAAGGCTTCCGATTTTATTACATACTCAAGAGGGTGAAACTAGAGCCAGAAAAACTGAAGGCTCCTATGAACTTGAAAGAGGCTATTAACACTTTAAATTATTGGTGTGAGTCCTTGGGGCAGCCTGTTAGTCCTGAAATTAAGAAAATTCATGATTAAGGCATATTCGGTACCCGATACACTAAGTCTTTCTCTAGCACATATAAATTACAAATTCACAAGGAAAAGAGGAGACTCAGTAAATGCTTAAATTCAATACATTGTACATCTTGTTACTGCAGTGTTGACACTGGATATGCTTACAGTATACCACTTAAATGCAGAAGATCTATTAAAACAATGTACACTGCAACAGTAACTCCACTAGGTTCTTAGTGTAGTAAATTTACACTCCTGCAGGAGAATTGCATGACAACACTTTACTACATGTATATAGCAAATCACATGGAACTACAACAATTATTAACTGCACTTCTGGTCATCATGGTGGTACACATGATTCATGATATAGCTTCTCTCCTCACAAAATGAAACTCAACAGTGGCTCAATATGTCCACAAAAATGTTCAAGTCAAAATGACAATACCAAATAACATGATGTTTCTCCAAGGAAGGTGTGTAATTAGTCACCCAGTGTACCACAAATACATGTATCAATGTGCCAAAACAACACTGACAAATGCATATTGATAATTATGATAAAAGAAGACTCAGCTTCTATCAGGAGTCACTTTTTCATAAGATGCCTTTTGTATGATCTTATGATAAAACTGCTTTACTCTACATGTATATACAGTCTCACCAGCTCAATGATCTCCAAGTGGATTTTCTATCAGTTTCTGCAACTTTCTCTTGTTTTCAAAAAAATTCACAAAAGAGAAATAAAGATTGTCCTTCATTGGGTCAAATTGCAACTCTGGTGGTAAATCACCAAGAGTGCGATATTGGGCTTTCACAGTTTCTTGACACTTGTCACTCCTGCTTTTCTTGTGAGTGGCCTGTTCAGCTATGCTCTCTGAACAAGTACTTTCCTCTTCATTCTCTTGAAACTGGGATGTTGAATCCTTATTTTGTTCTTTCCTCTCTTTCAACATCTTTCGTCTTCTTTTTAAGTAATTCCGCCTGCTTTCTTTGTTGTGCTTTCCCATCTATTTATTAAAAAATCACATAATAATAATAGAAAAAGGAAAGGTGGTGTTAGTAATATTCTGCATACGAGCCAATTGACGTATCAAAAGGCTGGTACTTAATTACTCAGTTACCATCCAGGGGTCAGTTTGTTGACCCCTGGATGGGATGCCACAATAGTCCATTGCAGATTACCCACAGCAGTTCCTTGCCTACAGAAACAATGCAACAGCAAGGCTTGAGCCCATACCTCCTGATATGAAGTTAGAGGTGTTAACCACTTAGATGCCAGGCTTCCATCCACAGTACCAGTGATAATATTACAATGATGTGAGCATTATACTTTAGTATTTTCCCCACAAGATATTAGTGAATAGTGCTTTCCGCGTGTGCTGATTGACTTGTTTGGATTCACGGCTAGGTAGTAAATACTAAAACAGTGGATAGCATTGAACGCGGGCACTGATTGGCTCGTCAAACTCCGAATATCCTGTGCTATTTACCTCCGAGCAACTCTGGAAAAAATGGCGTCCCGATTTGCATCCGCGACAAGTGAAGAAAACATCCAAATTAATTTTTTGTTCTATATATTATTTCACTGTTTTAGTAGTGCTTCGCGGCTCTGTAAATATCCACCACTAGCCACCTCCACTTCCGTGAATAGTTGTTAAGTATCAACCTTCATTTCAGAGAATAATAATTGTTAACTATAAATAATATTTAATCATCAACTACTATTATTTTAAGACTACAACTAAAAAAGTGCATAAAAAATAAAATAAAATAAAATAATAACAATAATAAAATGACAAATAAATTAACAATACTACTACTACTACTACTACTACTACTACTAATAATAATAATAATAATAATAATAATAAAGAACTTAGACTCTGTATACCTAACATGCCAAGTTACTGAAAATTGACACCTTGCTGAAGTAATTTTTTAAGCGCTGCCTGGGACAGCACACAGCAAGTAGAAAAACCAACATTGTAGCTTAAATTAATCCTTCAACCAAGCAAGTTGTCGATGTTAAGATGGTGAGAAATTGGCCATTGGTAATATGTGCTCAAAAGAATTCATGAAGTCTTGTAAGATCAACTTTGTGATTATTGTGCCTGACAATGGTTATCAAAAATGCCAATTGTTAAAGCCTTAGCAAACCAAGGTTATGATTCCACAGGTACATAAAATCAACACTAAAATTATAACTGGCTTTTTGACTCCTTTATGTTACCATTTATGTCAGGGCTTTGCCACGTTAGTTTTTGTTGGTATAATTTTAACACACAGGGCCAACACATTCCTGGCCTTGGTGTTCAGAGTTGCTCACAAAAGTTCTAGAATGCTTTTACATTTTCGCTATTCTCACATCTCTGCGATTGATGCTATAACAATAAGAGTATACAAAATTACATACCTTTTTAAAGCTGTCGCAAGCCTTCGTGACTCACTTCGTTGTCTGCCGGCCGACAGAGTCGTTCACGCGCAAACCGCTGAATATGCGCGCAACGCAAACTCAGTAAATTTCCTTTCGTATCAGCGCCAACAGCGCCAAAAACGTTTCAGTTATTACCTTGCATTAGTAAAATAGGAGAAAACTAGAGAAGATCTAGAGAACGTATGATAGATAAAATAAGGTACGGTCAAGATTTTAATATATGAAAATAAACTTAAAGGCCCACCTTCCGACAGGCATTGCTTGCCGTGGAACACATTCATCCAATCAGAGCACTACGATAAGCAGTGCGAATTTTGTGCGAATAGGCTTTTTGCATGGCGGATTTTGTACCATGTGATCGTTTGTTGCTAGAGGGCAAGCTCATTATTATTGACTGGGACATTAAAACAAAGAGACCTGAACCAGTCAAGCTTGACTTGCCTTTGTTTCAATGCCTCCAGCATGGCGGATTTTGTGCAAAAACAAACGGTCGAAAAGCCTGTCGGTTGAAGGTGGGCCTTTAATTGATCACCAAATTTCATCACCAGCCGGCGCCTAATGGTAAACTTAATGTTCTTTATATATGTCTTCACAAAGGTCTAGAAGATTCGTAAATACGTAATCGCCTCCGAAATAAACTGCAGCACTGATGCAATTTAATAAATTTTGAAAATTTGTGTAAGTGTGTGGAGCAGGGGTACCGCAGTGGTGAGAGCACTCGCCTACCACCAAAACAATGTGGCCCGGGTTCGATTCCCGGTCTCGGCGTCATATGTGGGTTGAGTTTGTTGGTGGTTGACTCCTTGCTCCAAGAGGTTTTTCTCCGGGTACTCCGATTTTCCGCTCT
>NC_090893.1:1070149-1075149 GCF_036669925.1 Montipora capricornis | reverse complement strand
CGGATACGAAGTCAAGTAAAGCTATATATGATCCTCGCATTTATGGACGCAATTTTAGCAATTGCGAAGAGAGGCCTGAAAATTTCAAAACTTCAACGGGGTTCGAACATGTGACTTCGCGATACCCGTGCGACGCTCTCGCAACTGTTTGGCCGTCTGTGTTGGAAGATGTTCGTCCAACATTTTTGGTTTGATCAAGGGTTGGATAGAGTTTGCTTTGATCAACATTACGCCCAACAATTCTGCTCGACGCAACAATGTTGCAGTGTTTTGCCGCTCTTCCAATAAAGTTGTCCTGAATCAAGTCACGTCCGCGCTCCTTGCGAATCAGGAATCGCCATCTCATTTTGAAGTCTTTTAGCATGATTTGCAACAAAGATAGCGAACAAGGATGGTCATTGATGTACAGCCAGAACCTTAAACAGTGAGAATGACGTAAGGCCATTTCTGAGGGACACTTTTAGTCCCCTTTATCATGATCGCTCTCTGGGGAGCGTTTAAAACTTCTGCAAATTGATCCGTTCTCATTCAGGCTCATCATCTCCTAAGGACGGATCTTGCAGTGAAAATACTTTTTTCTACACGTTCTCTTAATAGTTCTTTTTTTTTTTTTTGGTCGTCTGAATCGGTCATTTCCGTCCTCCAACAGTTCCACCAGCACAAACGCTACGAGAAGTTCTCGTTACAGTGTTAACGCCAACTTGAACTTGAATCAGTTTCGTCAAGCAATGTTGGATGGTGTTTTGCCACTACCTCAATATGTACATCCAACAATGTTGCATGTTGAATCCAACTTGGTTCGATAGTTTGGCCAGGAATTAAGAATATAACGAACCGGGCCAAATTCCTTTCCCATATTCCATAATGGCCTTGTGAGCGATTTGTATAATTTATGTAGCGCAAGCCTGGGTTGCTCGAAGCATGGTTAGCGCTAATCGGCGTTAAATACCGTGGAAACCAATAGATTTTGATACCTTGTGACCAAGGGTTACCGCTAACCAGGCTTTGATCAACCGTCCCCAGATCTCTGAACTCTGAAATTAATCCCTTAGAGTAAATTTAATCGCTTGCTTGCTATCTGGTAAACATTTGAGATACACATGTATGAGGTCACCATGCGAGATTAGAGGCCAACATTATCCCTTGTTCCCACGGCCTGCTCCCGTCTGACCTTGTAGCTCAATCGGTAGAGCGGCGGAGATCTAACCCGAAGGTCGTGGGTTCAATTCCCACCCTGGTCAGAGTTTTTCTCTGTCCTTGTGTGGGCCCAGTTCCATCAGTAGGGCTAACGCTCACATGGTTCATATGGGATAGAAATATAGCACTTCACCTTACACTACACTCTCTTCAGTTAATTCTGTTTAAAATACAAGTGCTACACGTCGGCCAACGTTTGTATAAACGTAACCATTCCTTGTACTTGTACATTATCCCTAGGTAGGTGTGACAAGCTACATCCTCTATGATAGTAGATCACAGCTGGCCACAGGACTTAAGAGTACCAGAATGAACAAAATACCCAGGAGACTTAGTTATAATAAAGTCAATAAAGCCCTGGCCAAACTATCGAACAAAGTTGGATTGAGGGCTCCAACTTTGCTCGATCCAACATTGTTCGACAGTTTGGCCGCCCATGTTGGAAGATGTTCGTCCAACATTTTTTGCTCGATCAAATGTTGGATAGAGTTTGCTTTTGATCAAACATTACAACCAACAATTCTGTTTGACACAGCAATGTTGGAGTGTTTTGCCGCTCTTCCAACAAAGTTGTGTCCTGAATCGAGTCACGTTCGTATTGCTAGCCAATCACGAATCGCTATCTTATTTTCAAGCCAAGGCTTCTTGCATCATTTGCAACAGAGGTGGCGAACAAGGAGCAAGGGGACATCGTGGTTGTTGATGAACAGCCAGAGACCTTGATCAGCGAATAGGAAGCAAGGCCATGTTTGTGGGACACTTTTAGCCTACCTAATCATTATCGCTGTTTGGAGATGTCTGGTTCAATAGCGTTTAAAATTCCTGCAAATTGATCCGAGCTCATAATCATCATCCCCTAAGCGCGAATGTATCTTGCAAAGAATATACCCTTTTCTACACGTTCTCTTAATCATTCTTTGGTTTTTCCTTGTTTGAATACGTCCTTTCCGTCCTAAAACAACTTCCGTAGCATAACGCTTCGCCGCATTTTCAAATTTTGCGCCAACTTAAACTTGAATTCGTCGAGCAATGTTGGATAGTGTTTTGCCACTACGTCAACATTTACATCCAACAATGTTGCATGTGGGATCCAACTTTGTTTGATAGTTTGGCCAGGGCTTCAGGGACTCGCCCGAATTGTCAATGCGTGTTGCCTCAACCCGTTCTCGCCCGTGAATTCGCGATTATCCTGAATTGTTAATTTGCTTTGAATTCACTGTTAGGGAACCAGTTAAGCAACGAGAACGTCACAAATTTGCATAGCTTTGCACGCCTTGCACGTGTAGTTTTATTTTTGTCCAATTCTTTGCCGTCGTCAGCAAAACGACAACGTGAAATGACCAAATTTGAAGTTTTATGAAGAACGTCAGCACTTGAGGATAAATTTTCAGTTTCTCCCCTAAATTAAGTGCCGTTTCGACCAGTGTCATTTTCGAGGAACTACCACACCCTTGTCACATTAAAAAGGTTGAAATAGTCACGTAGCGATTAAAAGTACGCAGATTTATAGTTTGAGATGACGTTCTCATTGCCGTCGGCGTTGTCGTTGCTTAAGCTCCCTATTATTGAGATGGTCATATATATTTCAAATGACAACCCAAGTGTATGGCCATAGGACTGGAACCTAGGAATGCTCATTGTTAACCCGTCATCTAACCACTTGACCACCACACCGCTAGCTGTTCAGGGACAATATTTTAAACACTATTTGATAAAGCTGTAGTATCACTCGCCAACAAACAACATTAGGTCTGTTTTCAAACTTCACGACAAAGATAAACATTTTAAAATCAAAGCTTAGGTACCTGTATATAAATTATTAATCTAGTTTAGCCCTAATTACTCAGAACTTAAGGAACGACAACAGCGACGGCAAAGAGAACGTCGCAAATTTTAAACAATCATTGAATGAGGTTTTTGTGATATCCGGAACAATCAAGGTCGAGGTAACTGCTGTTGAGGATACCACACCCTTGTCCTATTAAAAAGGTTGAGATAGTCACGAAGTGATTACAGTAACGCAAATTTATATTTTGAAATGACGCTCTCGTTGCTGTCGCCGTCGTCATTGCTTAAGTTCTTATTAATTTCGCAGAAATTTATGGTAATCACCATAATTTAGAAGTTTTTATCTAATTTTTTGAAAAACGCGCCAAAAAGGGCTTGCCGTCCCGGTTTTTTCTTGCCATATGGGCCGGGAGTAGAATGTAATGCAGAATACTTGCAAAAGCCCACTTTCGGTATATTAAAATTCGGTCCTAAACAAATGGCATCATCTCGAGGCTCTGGGGAATAAACTCATTTCTGTTTATTCCATTCCCCAGAGCGTCGAGATGATGTCGTTTGTTTAGGACTGAATTTTAATATATCGAATTGGGCTATTTTAATTTGTTTTGCGCATACAATTTTAATCAGCCAGTAAAAAAAAAAAAAAAAGGAACTTTTAGGTGCGACCAGATCCTTTCGTTTCGCCGACCACGTGACCAAAAGAAACAGAGGGCTCTGGCGACGAGAATGGTATTCTAATCACTTGATGCGATTTGGTACATTCCATCCAGCGTTAAAATAGTGCATCAAAATGGCTTCCCTGAGACGGATTGACAGGATCGTAGTGAGCATTGAAATCACCAAGAAGTACGAGCGCATTTTGGGGATTAGACAAAGCCCTATCAACGCTACATTGCAAATTCGTAAGAAAATTAATGTTGGCTTGAGCATTTACACAAGGTGGACCGTAACAGACATCACAAAAAAAAGTTAGTGCATTAATCTTCATTTCTATCCATAACAGTTCAAGCCCATTGACTTCTAAACAAATGGGATGACACTGAGAAAGCAACACCTCCGTACCGCCTCCCATCCCTTACGTATCCAAGCGCATAATAGGACAATAGCCTGGAATGTCAAAAGAACCGCTTGAAATTGAATAAATTAACCATGTCTCAGAGATACTAAAAGTATGAAGTTTCTGTTTCAAATTATTGAGACAAGCTCATCAAATTAATCGGCTATGTTTAAACCCCGAACATTAGCGTGGCCACTCAAAAATGAAGAACTAGGGTTAGGTCCAGGATTATCAGGATGGTTGTCCAATTTTGTCAACTAGATCCTATCCGAGAAAATAGAAGTTTTATTTGACCGACTCGTTCTATTTGGCGAATAGAGAATGGTTTGGACGATCCGACAAGTAGCGTTTTCCATCTGACATTTGCATCTCATTAGCTACACTTAGAAATATTTCACGATATTATGAGACCGTGGTTGAAGCTTGTCTATTTGACCGATTCGTTCTATTTGGCGAATAGAGAATGGTTTGGACGATCCGACAAGTAGAGTTTTCCATCTGACATTTGCATCTCATTAGCAACACTTAAAAATATTTCACGAAATTCTGGGACCGGGGTGGAAGCTTGTCTATTTGACCGATTCGTTCTATTTGGCGAATAGAGAATGTTTTGGACGATCCGACAAATAGAGTTTTCCATCTGACATTTGCATCTCATAAGCGACACTTAAAAATATTTCACGATATTCTGGGACCCGGGTGGAAGCTTGTCTATTTGACCGATTCGTTCTATTTGGCGAATAGACAATGGTTTGGACGATCCGACAAGTAGAATTTTCCATCTGACATTTGCATCTCATTAGCGACACTTAGAAATATTTCACGATATTCTGGGACCCGGGTTGAAGCTTGTCAATTTGACCGATTCGTTCTATTTAGGGAATAGAGAATGTTTTGGACGATCCTACAAGTAGATTTTTCCATTTGACCGATTCATGTTTTGGGCGATCCGACAAGT
>NC_090893.1:1052649-1057649 GCF_036669925.1 Montipora capricornis | reverse complement strand
GCACATTTGTGATGTTGTCGTTGCCGTCGCCGTTGTCGTTAAGTTCCCTACTATGCTTGAGAGGCACAAGATCCAGAAGACGACAGCTAGACTTCGTTGACTCATATTTACAGATCGAAAGCATTAATCTTTTCTTTTTTGTTTCAGGACTTTTATTCATTTAAATTTTCCTCCTCGATGTCCTAATTTAGAACCGCGCACCGGTGGCTCAGTTGGTTGAGCATCGTGCTGTCACGCGGGAGGTCACGGGTTCGAACCCCGGCTAGATTAACACTCAGGATCTTAAAATAACTCAGGAGAAAGTGCTGTCTTTGTAATTTTATCTGCAAATGGTTAGACTTTCAAGTCTTCTCGGATAAGGACTATAAACCGTAGATATCTATGTTCATAAGTTCCTTGTGGGACGTTAAAAAACCCAATCACGATTCGAGAAGAGTAGGGGATAAAGTCTCCGGTGTTGTGGCTGTCCTGTTCTCTCCAGCAGAAGCGGCCTGCTTGGTGGTTTCCCTAAAAAGGCTTGTGCTGTATGAGGCCACATGAGCAGAAACAGCCACAAGTCAAAAGGGGAATTTTGCCCAGTGCTGGAACATGTAGATGTAAATGTAGATGTTAAAACACTGTACTTGCCGCAAGAGCTAGTTGATCACATCTGAGCCGCAGGGAATGTATTTGGGAAATCGTTATTGACACAGTGATTGTACGCTTATGATTTTTGATTAATTCTTAATGTTGTATAGTGCTTCCAATTCTTACTTTTTAATATTTCTGAATTATGTCAATAGTTTTCCTTCTTTTTAAAAATTGAATAAAATTTATATTATTTTATTATCATATAATAATAATAATAATAATAATAATAATAATAATAATAATAATAATAATAATAATAATAATAATAACTAAGTCATGAGGTCGCCGAGACGTCGGAAATTTAACATTACATCGCTAGATTTTACATGTCTGTGTTTAATGACTTTGAGAAACACAGACATGTAAATACTAGCGATGTAATGTTAAATTTCCGACGTCTCGGCGACCTCGTGACGCCATTATCAGGGAGTTGGAAATGAATGTGCGAGTTCATAAAAGATATAAAATCCTCCAAGTTTGCATAAGCAAAGAAGAGCTTGACAAAGACTTTAGCACGGGTTGAATCTGTTTGCAAGTTCAGTCGTGGTCTTAATTGTTTGTTGTACAGCATTTCGTTAACGAGAGAGTCCAATTTGTTCATGCATTTCCTCAACACTCTAAAGCAGCTGAGGATTGAGGTCCTCAGGGACAGCACCCGCGTGATCTTGATCATAATAGGAAGGTTTAGCAACTACGACGGGAACGGCAATGAGAGCGTCATCTCAAAACATAAATTACGCGCTATTGTAATCACTTTGCGACTACTCCAAGCTTTTTAAAGTGACAATGGTGTGGCAGTCCCTCATGAATGAAACCGATATGAGTCACGCTTAATTTAGGAGAGAAGATGAAAATTTATCTCCTAGTGCTGACGTCCTCCGTAAAAGCTCAGATTTGGCTATTTCACGTTGTAGTTTTGCTGACGACGGAAAAGAAATGGACAAAAATGAAAAACGCACGCGCAGGGCGTGCAAACCTATTGTTTTTGCCCACTAAATATGCAAATTTGTGACGTTCTCGTTGCCGTCGCCGTCGTTGATGCTAAAGCTCCCTAATTATCTCTTTTTCGATTTTGGAATTTCCAGGAATTTCCAGGCAAAGTCAGTCATCACAAAAAAATGTTTTTTTTCTCAAAAAGTATTTTCAGTTAGGAGGAAAAAAATACATCATTTTAAAGCTATGAAAATAAGCTTTCCAAAAACATATAACTTTTATACATAGAACTACAATATTTTATGAAAACGAAAGTTGAAAAAAAAAATTAACAAAAATAACATTAAAATGGTCTAAAATTAGTTTTCCACACAAATTTGGCCATTTCAAGGTCAATTACGAATTTTTTGATGACGGACAAAAATGTTCCTCATTTTATCAGCTTTCTTGGCCATAAATTTGACCGAAAACTGATGAGGCACGAATATTTTTGGATTTTTTTGAGATAATCGGATTAGCGATCAATGCGTAATGTGATAAGGTGATGACAAGTCAAATTTGCGACCCGTTGCTAACGGCAACGGAAGCGATCGCATTACGAATAATCAACATCTGTTTGCCAAAAACCACCCAAATAACCGATTTTTCGACGGAAATTTCATCCCAGAGGATAAAACTATTCACTGGACATGTAATAAAGGTAAATATGTGCGAGCGAAAGCGAAAACAAGCGAATATTTTGAGGAAAAACACAATTCTGTGAGATCAAAGGGCCATGTGCTTCACACACGCAATTGCATCGCTAAATAATTAATCTTACCTTTTCAGCGATTTTAACGCTTGAAATCCCATCCAATGAACCACAAATCCTTTTCTTTATCTATTCCGAAGCCTGTAGTGTAATTTTTTGGCTGAAAAACTTTAGAAAAACCGCTTCGCGAGAGCTCCGCGATCGATTGAAAATTTGGTCATCGCATCGGCTCAAATTGCCTGAATTAGAATGGTCGTCATGTAGGCGTCATGAAAGCTAGAAAGCCGAGATTTTTAGAGAATCTGGGGCTATATCTCCCCAGTACACACGCCAAATTTCAGCGCGATCAAAGAAAATGGCAGCGTTCTACGAATCCTACAAGGTCCGATACGCCAGCGTATCCGATTTGTGGCCCCCCTGTAGAAAAAGAGTTGGTTGCGCAGAGAAGATGACGTACCATTGTGGCCATCCACGCGCATATTTAGATGGCCACGTGTGTAGCCAACATAGCTACCCGTATCGTACAGGTTATATTGAAATTGGTACACAACGCACTGTTGATTAACCAGCTGTGGTTTGGACTCGCATTCTTGGAGGTCTTGGCCAATTTTTCGACTGAGAAAGACGGGTTGGACTGTAATTTGGAGCTTGAGACTTAGATCTTTCAACTGAATCTTAACAAAGTTAGCAGAATCCTGGTCCTTAAATGGTATGACTACCCGAGCCACGTCATTTCCCACCATTTCTACCGATGCCTTCGATGGATGCTGGTCAGTAACTATTGAGTTGACAAAGGGATTAATGATAGAGTTGATAAGGTGTTGGGAGTACTTCTGAAGTGAGAAGAGGGACTTTAAGAGTTCACACTCCCCCGAGAAATAGGCTCAAGATGAGGACAAACGGTACGCGCGATCAAGCATAGCCATGGGGTCCCCCCTCGGGCCTTTGCTTGCTAACATCTTTATGTCATCATTGAAAGAAAAACTAGAACTGGAAGGAAAGCTCCCTGCTTGTTACCGCAGATAAGTTGACGACACTCTCACTGTTATGCCTGAGATAACTACAGCTACGGACTTCCTAAACACTCTCAACAACGCCCATCCTGCTGTCAGCTTTACCATGGAGATTGAAAAGGATGAAAAGCTTCCATTTCTCGGCACCCACCTCCTAAACCGAGCGCCCCAAATTGAGACTAAGGTCTACATTAAGCCTACCAGTACCGGCTTACTTCTCCACTACCATAGTCACATCGACAACAGATCAGTACAAACGAAGCTTATTAACAACTATCCTTGATCGCACGTACCGTTTGTCCTCATCTTGGGCCTATTTCTCGGGGGAGTGTGAACGCTTAAAGTCCCTGTTCTCACGTTTGAAGTACCCCCAACACCTTATGAACTCTACCATTAATACCTTTGTCAACTCAAGAGTTACTAACCAGCATCCATCGCAGGCATCGGTGAAAATAGTGAGAAATAACGTGACTTGGGTACTCGTACCATTTAAGGACCAGGGCCCAGGGCCCAGTTGTTCAAAAGCCGATTAACGCTAATCCCAGATTAAAAATTAACCAAGGAGTTTATTTTTCTACTCCTAAATGCTGTTCAACGCTGATATTCGCCAAAACCTTTCATTAGAAGAAGTCAATCTTGAAAACAGAAATAAGCAAAAGAAACTTTCACCAAAAAGTTGAAAACATGAAACAAGAGTTTACGCTAATCCTGGATTAAGTTAATCTCGGCTGTCGAACAACCGGGCCCAGTTGTTTAAAAGCCGATTAACTCTAATTCCAGCTGATAAATGAGCCAAGGGGTTAATTTCTCTACTACTAAATGCTGTTCAACGCTTATATTCGCAAAAACTTTACCTTAGAAGAAGTCAATCTTGAAAAACCAAAAAAGGGAAAAGGAACACCAAAAAGTTGAAAACATGAAACAAAAGTTTACGCTAATCCTGGATTGAGTTAATTGGCTTTCAAACAACCGGGCCCAGGATTCTGCTAACTTTGTTAAGACTCAGTTGAAAGATTTAAGTCTCAAGCTCCAAACTACAGTCCAACCCATCCTTGACAGTAGAAACATTGGCCAAGATCCCAAGAATGCAAGACTAAACCACAGCTGGTTAATCAACAGTGCGTTGTGTACCACTTTCGACAATGCAACCTGCGCGATACAGGTAGCTATGTGTGCTGCACACGTGTCCATCTATATACATGCGTGGATGGCCACAATAGTACGTCATCTTCTGTACGCAAGCATTATGATCAAGACCACGCGGGTGCTGTCCCTGAGGACCTCCTCAGCTGCTTTAGAGTGTTGAAGGAATGCAGGAACAAATTGGACTGTCTCCGCTTAACGAAATGCTTTACATCAAACAATTAAGACCACGGCTGAACGTGCAAACAGATTCACTCCCTGCTAAAGTCTTTGGCCGTGTTTTCACGATAGCCGTTGTGTCGCTTCACATTCCTGAAAATGGTTTGTTTACAGACTTCGTTCAGCGACTTAAAAATGATACGTGTTTTCACGGGTAAGATTCAATGAGGAAAGAGCACGTGTCAATGCAACAATAAAATAATAAGAGTAGCAAGACTGTTTACGTCAAGTTCTATATTTAAAAATGCGTTGGAATACACTGTTTATCACCGCTGTTTGTGTTATTTTCTTATTCAAGCTACGATGGCCTA
>NC_090893.1:1005149-1040149 GCF_036669925.1 Montipora capricornis | reverse complement strand
TATTCTGAACTCTTTGTAGCTTAGCAAGTTCGTAGGAGGGTAGACCATATAGGGGACTGTTACAACAGTCTAGATGCGAAATGACAAGGGCATTTACCAATCGCTAAATATAGTGAACGAGCTCCTGGAGGGGGGACTGGAAACTATACATTTCAAAGGCCTTTTTCTCAAAAACCTAGCCGTATGACCGGGGTTGAAATTTTGGGAATTAGTAAACAATATGAGGACGAAGCCGTCAAAATTTTTTGAAAAAGATCTATCAGATAGCTTTTCAGTTATTATCAAAGTAGTCAAAAATCGACGTTTTTGCCATTTGTGAAAAACGTATCAGACAGATTAAACTGTTTATTTCTATACATGATTATTTTTTCTTGCTAAGGAAATCCTGAAATTTTAAGGTGGGGTCGTACTTGTCTAGTTTCCAGTTTCCCCTCTAAGAGTTTGGTCACTATATTTAGCATTTTCCCCTGATTTGCATTTATTTGTTAGATAAAATTACATTTTACATCAGTTGCAGTGACTAACACTTCCTGTTACTTTAATTTCACAGATTTCAAAATCTTGATCTTTTTCTTCGGAAAACTCGTATTGAATTTACAAAACGAGGGGATATGTCCAGGTTTGACCCTAATTTTATGCACGCAGATTTCAATAAGCGTCACGAGGTGTCCCCTTGCTCTTCTCGCCAACTTTAACATCACTCGCGTCTCAGAATACAGACAATTTACGCCACAAAGTGTCCCCCAAATGCTGCTCTTTAAGTAAAGATTAACTGCTGCATTTACCCAAAGCTAAAAATAACGCAACCTTTACCCTTACCTTATTGTTGAAAATGGGTAGCAAATGCTTAGACTTAAAGGGGCACTTCTTGTTGGATGTCAAATTAGGCGTGCATCTAATTAGAGTCAAACCTAGACATAAGACGAGGGGTGGTTCACAGGGATAGTTAATGGAACGCCTCCGTGAAGGGGCCCATGGACCGGGTCCACAGGGGTGGTCCATAAATACCGACTCCTCCACCTGATTTAGATATCCGATGGTTTGACATAAAATTGTGCCCAATAATATTTACTAACTCTGAAGTGGCATCATTTAGCCAAGTTTCCGTGACACCCATAACAGAAGGTGGTGTTTGCATATTCATCATAATCAATTTAAGTTAATGGAGATTTTTAATCAATTGCAAACTACGAGTATTATGTGCATGATGGTGAATACACCCCCGTTATTTTCAATACTACTTTGATTGTTAAGTTCTCCTTCAACGACATATTTACCACAAAAAAAGCGAGATTCAAAACTTGAGTCGGGATCGAGATAACTGGAAAGCATATTCCCAACTCAGGCCGATCAATAGGATTAAATAATAATGATTCGAGACGATCTCCGTCATAATGTACAGGACCATGGGACATTTTGTAAAGTACTAAATTAAACAAGCTATCATCCAGGTGATTAACGGTGTAGCCACGAATACCAGTATTTTTTTCCGTGTAATTAGAGTTCATTTGTTTTGTCCTTTATTGGTTTGTCCTACTATAGTTTTCTTAGTCCGTAATTAAGCCTCGCTTGTTTTTTGTCCACCTTTGTCACAATACCCACAGGCTCCCCAAGCTGAAAATACGTGGTGTATGCGACAGCTTGTGTATATAGAGAATTGTATGGAAAAATCACCGATCGTAAAAATATTGTGTAAATAACTATCTCATTTGAAATAAAGTTTTCCTACCTCAAATGTGTGACGAACTTGTCTCTTGTGCCGAGTTTAGAGCCATTCTGACGCCGTTTAGTGAAGTTATCCGGAAACCGTTACTAAAAGAATAGGAAGGGCGACCACTCCATCCATCGCTGGCCAGACCTCACTCCACAAATCGTTTTCTCCTCAACAGGAAAAGTTCCGAATCGCAATAAAAACAACAGTTCCATAGAGCCCAATAAATTTCACTCCAAATACGTGTGTTTCGGCGGCCGAAAGACTCGTGAAGAACGAAAACTTTGCCTTAAAATTCACCTCTTCGGCTTTCCTCAGAGGCTTGTGACCGGGCAGTCAACAACGGCCGCTCGCAAGGGCTCTCGCAAGGCTCTCGCAAGGTGGTTTCACCTTCAACTCTGATTGGTCCATTTGAATTTGACCGCGCGCTGGCAACACGACCCTCCAATCAGAGTTGAGGGTGAAACCACCTTGCGAGCCGATATCCCGTCGTCGTAGTCTTAAGGTGGCTCAAACGAGTTTCAACACTTTCAAGAGACCTTGTCATTAGAAGGAATGACACTACAACACTTTATCACGTAACAGCAATGTTATGGTAT
This sequence comes from Montipora capricornis, assembly GCF_036669925.1. Taxonomy (NCBI): domain Eukaryota; kingdom Metazoa; phylum Cnidaria; class Anthozoa; order Scleractinia; family Acroporidae; genus Montipora; species Montipora capricornis. The sequence goes on along the minus strand of NC_090893.1, from coordinate 1,037,839 downwards.
CATATCAAACACCAATTATTGCTGAAAAAAAAATTAAGTCATTTTTCTGACGTAAACAAGCTACCATGGTAATAGGACGGTATATTTTGGCTTTAGTTGCTCATATCTGAAAAACGAACTTGTTGACCCCATAGTTAATCGAGGGACTGGTTATGAAACCTTAAAACCTTCAAGAGCAAGAACATGTTGTCACCAACAATAATAAAGATATGTTTACAATTTTAAAAAAAATTAAAAATGAATAATATTTCTCAATCGATGTTGAACTGACCGTGACCCTGCACAATCTTTTGTTTTTGCTTCGCACGGGTTTGCAAATTAGTTACGTATAATTTAATCGAAGGATTTGATTGGTTATGTTCTCTTGAAAAAGGTGTGTTTTGAAACAAAGGAACTTGTCGAGTGTCATAACCACCTCCATGCATTAACTACGGTGACCCCAATTTTTTATTGCGCAAAAGTAATCAGTAGGCCAAGATGAAACTCTCTGCAAAGTTGAAAAAAGTTCTGTGGAGCGGATTCATACCTATCATAATTTTTCAGTAATTTAAGGTGGCTCTGAATCCGCTTCATAGAATTTTTTTAATAATAATAATAATAATAATAATAATAATAATAATAATAATAATGAGAACAGTTCCAAAGGATTTAAAGAAGAGACTAGAGAATATTGGTATAGAGACCAAGATAGACGAGCTTCAGAAAAGTGTTATTCTGAACACGGCAAGGATTCTTAGGAAGGTCCTAGAAGTTTGAGGAGACTTGTTGTCACCAAGCTTCCTGAGTACGGAAGTTCCATTGGAAACTGATCCAATGTGCGAAAACAAGATAATAATAATACTAATGATAATAATAATAATAATAATAATAATAATTTATTACTTATATTGCGCCTATTCTATACGATATTCAAAGGCGCATCACAATAGTGTATAACTTAATAACTAAACTTAAACCTGTATTATAAATCTTATAAGTCCCTCAATAAAGCTTACAAACTATTTACATTAAAAATCTAACATAGAATAATAACAACTGTAGAAAGAACTTCTAAAAGACTAATGGATAAGAGAAAATTATTAAGATAACTGAAATAATTCCTTGTATAAAATGTTTTAATTATAGTCTTAAAAGATTCTAAGTTCCTTGCTTCCCGTGCAGACCTAGGTAACTGGTTCCATAAAAGAGAGCAGCTATCTGAAATGCTCTGTGACCCATTGTTTTCTTTGTTTTCACAACTGGTCTTTTAAGCAAGGGATCATTGTCATGACGTCTTAAGCTATAGCACAAAGGCTGTTGAATGCTAATTAGGTCTGGAAGGTACTTAGGCGTATGACCTTGCAAAATTTTATAAGTTATCAGAAGTATCTTATTATGTATTCTGGCGCGCACTGGTAACCAATATAATTCTGCGAGCAGAGGTGTTATGTGACAGAACTTGGGCGCGCAATAAATAAGTCTAGCACTTGCATTCATAACACGTTGCAGTTTCCTAGTTTGATACTCCGGAATTCCATATCAAAGGCTATTACAATAGTCCAATCTACTATTCATAAAAGCATGTACTAGTTTTTCAGTTGATTCTCTGGACAGATATTTTCTAATATGACGTCTGTTGTGAATTGTTCTTTAGTAACTTACTTATTTTATTATCTGGTCAACGTATAAGTACATTTCTTTCTTGTAATTATTATTTTTTTGTTGTATGGCGAAATAAATAAATAAATAAATGTTGTACAAGTAATAGAAGGGGCTGCTACATGTCTTTGTAATATGAGTTCCCATATCTAGATGCGTATCAAAGCATGCGCCTGTATTGCGCGCAGAGACTACAGGAGAGACTTCAGCCTGTCCAACATTGATGCTTTCGATTGAAACTTTTGAGAGCTGCTGGCGAGTACCTATAATCAGGAACTCAGTCTTGTCATCATTGAGCATAAGCTGATCCTCTCTCATCCATGCTCGGACATCACAGATGCACTTCTGCATGGCAGATACAGCTTCAACTTCACTGAAAGTGTCAGATGGCTTAAATGACAAATACAACTGTGTGTCGTCCGCATATGTGCGAACGGAGGGCAGATGGTGTTTTAATATCTGAAACAGCTTACTCACATAGATGGTAAACAAAAGCGGGCCCAGGCATGACCCTTGGGGACTCCACACATCAAATTAAATGGCTTTGAGAGAGTCCCGTTAATCGACACCTGCTGCAACCTGCCCTCACTGACAGTAACTCTCAACCCAACTGTTGACCTCAATCGATCTAGAAGGATCTCATGTTCGACGGTATCGAATGCAGAGCTTAAGTCGAGAAGCACCAACAACGTAACTTGACCTTTATCCATCGCCATTAGGAGATCGTTCTTCACCCTAAGTAGTGCGGTTTCAGTGCTATGATGCTGGTGGTAAGCACTTTGAATTCTGGAAACAAACCATTGACTCGCATGTGCTCCTGTAATTGTACAGCGACCGCCTTCTCTGTAAGTTTGGACGTGAACTGTAAGTTACTCACAGGCCGAAAGTTCTTGTTTATCAATTGAAGACCAGACTTTTGAGCAGAGGATGTACTAATGCCTTTTTCCATTTGTCAGTGAAGTAACCATGCTCTAATGATATGTTCAACATCCTAGTAATCACTGGAAGTAGCTCCTCAGTACAAAGCAACAAGATGGATGACGGAAAAGGGTTTAGAGCACATGTCTTCATGGAAGCCACAGCCATCTTCCTTACAGCCTCCTCAGAAAGGGATGGAAACTCTGCTAGCGTGACAACGTCATCAGTACTCGATGAACCGTGAGGCGCACACTCAGTAGAAACCGCATGAGGGACCGCGTCACCGGCTAACCTTGATCTTATAGCAACTACTTTATGGATGAAGTATTCACCCATCTCATTTGCAAAAACAGAGGCGTTAGTATGTGGTGGAAGAGACTTGTCCTCTTGCAGATTTAATAGACTCTTACTAGTCCGGAACAGCTTTGATTGGTCCGAACTGTTCTTGTCAATAAAATGCCTGTAATGAGTACACCTAGCTTCGTTCATCAGATGTACAACATAATTCTGCTTAACTTTGAATGCTAAAAGATCTGATGGGAGTCCAGTTTTCCTCCATCTTCTCTCGGCCTTCCTTCTGTCCTTTCGAGCCTGAATTATGTTATCACACCTATAAGTGTGTCACGTGCTGGCTTCCTGCACGGATGAGCATGTCCCTCAATTCGCGACGAAACAATGGAGGTTATGTGAGCATTTCCTGTGGGGCCCTGATTAAGTTTAAATATCAAATCACCAACATCCAATACAATATGAAAAGTCGCCATAGTAGGCCCATGGTCTCCTTTATGAGGGTCTCAATGGGGTTAAGCGTGTGGCGTGAAACGCCCAAAAAATTAACCGTGTGTCGTGAAAAACGGAAAAAGTGAACGTGTGTCATGAATTATTTTGTCCAGATAACCGTGTTGTTTGTAGCTTTTCCTAAGCTCTGAACAATTATTTGATGTAAAAAATAAGCGTGTAGCGTGTTTGCTACACCCCCCTCAGTTAAATGTTCAGTAATACATTAAACGAAGATGAGTTGGCGCAAACAATGGAGAAGATGTTTGCATACCAAGGCCGTGAACACAATAGCTCTGTAACAACGCCCCCGTTATGAATAAAATCCAAGTTTTCACTGAATAGCCAGCTCGAAGATGTTGGAAGCCAGAAATCTCTTGAAAATTGCTATATATCATACCCAAATACATTTCCATCACTTGAAGATGGCTTTAGACATCCGCTCGAAGAGTTCTTTGCACAAATAAGAGCCCCAGTTAGGAATAAAATGACTGAAATCACGGAGCTCATTTGTGAATGCAGAAAGTTTCTTTCTGGCATGCTGATTACATTTCAGAAATAAAAAATGGGGGTAACTGAGTTCGTTTTTGAGATATGAGTAACTGTTGCCTCGGTAACTTTTTACGTCACAAAAATGACCGAATCTTTTTCAGCAATAATTGGTGTTTGATATGGTACCATAACATTGCTGTTAAGTGATAAAGTCTTGTGGTGTGAATTCTTCTGATAAGAACGTTTCTTTCAAGTGTTGAAACCGGTTTGAGCCACCTTAAGTGCAAGGTATGCCAACGAATAGCAAAGAAGGAATAAAAGTTATCACTTGCTTGTGATATGAGAACAACAGGTCAAATATTTTTCTTCTTTTCCTTACCACCTCTGCGTCATAAAAAATTTGCATACTGTTAATATTATAATTCAGACCTATAACAAAACGACTAAACATACCTTCCAGTTTCACTGCGCAACAGACACGAGAGAAATATACGATTAGGTTTACTGTGGACGATTAGGCCGCACACCGTCTTAACATTACAAACATGAGTATTGGAAAAAGCCACATCTATTGGGCGCACAAAAATTGACTAAACACATTTCACACACAATACAGCAAGAAAAGGATATCCAATACACAAAGTAGCGGCATTGGCGGATACGAAAACCAAAAAACCCTGTGGGAAAAAAATGGAAACGTATCCTCCCCGAACCAAATTCAGTGCCGCAAATACTTCGGACGTCATGGCAGCCATGTTGGTGTAAATTTGCCAAGTTGGTGTAATTTGTCTCTATTATTATTATTATTATTATTATATTATTATTATTATTATACAAAACGCGACCGTCTAATCATGTGAGTGCAAACTAAGAATTGCGTAACAGATAAATGTGTACAATTAAAACAAAAATGAAGCTTAACTATACGTCCAAAATCTCGAAAATCGTGGGTAATAGGTGTCGGCCTCGAATGACTAATCACGTGCTATACCTAGCTTAGATACACTTAAGTCACTACCTATAATCCCTCACTTACACCTTCTGCAACCCAGGCCCTCTCGCTCTTGTGACGCAGAAATATTCAATTTCAGGCTTATTCGTTACCACTCAATCGCTAGAAATTCCGGCATTAAACAAGAAAGGTAAACACATCCGTAAAAAAGACTCTACTTAAGACTATCAGGTTGCCGTTTGTTATCCATTGAGTGCAGTTACAAACAACAAGACAAATCGAGGCAGTGAATTGTCTTTCACTGCTGGTTAAATAAATTCTTGCTGAAGCCTTCTTTGGAGGAAAACGTTGAACAAAGTTCACTTTATCCGGCATGAGCAAATGTTGGTTTTGGCCTGCGCCGATGCCATTAACTTTGTCCTCAATATACTTAGTTTTTGTGGAGAAAAAACCTTTTAACTGTGTTCTACCTCAAAACCAATTACGCTGAAGAACAACAAAAGCAAAAATGTAATCGCACTTTCGTTATAATCTGCATGGCGTTATTCAGTGCAAGAAGTACTTTTAATTTAATATTCCATACTGTACTGACATTATGTAATCATTGATTACAAACTAAATGTCCACCTGCTCAAACTTTTATGCCTTGGTATATCAACAACTTTGTAACCCACCTTAACAAGTCCATTTTCTTTGTAATCTGTCCATCTTTTATTGTCTGTAGATAACTGTAAGGTGTACTTCTTTACCCAGTTAGGATAAATTCCTCTCCCTTGAGTGGACACAGCACAGATTACATGAAGCGACTGTAGGTCAATCTGCAGATACTGATAATCCTCATAAGCACACCATGATCCTCTTCCGTCATTCAATCTACCAAAACCGGCTGGAAGCCAGGAGTAGTCAATGGAGGCCGTTATCCTTTCATCTGGTATTAAACCGTTTTCCATTCCAAGATCCCAATCAATACAGTCTCCTACGTTTAAATAAACGATTGCAGTTTAGGTTATACTTAAAAACTCCCTGGCGGAAAACAAGACTCGTTTTATCTTTGTTCTTTTCCCAAATAAACTAACATTTGGAACCATTTCTTTTTACTAATGCAGTAGATAAAGGGTAACAAACACTTAATGAGCTAAGCCGATTATTATTATTATTATTATTATTATTATTATTATTATTATTATTATTATTATTATTATTATTATTATTATTATTATTGTGATTACCGCGACAGAACTGATTGATTAATTATTACCGGAAACGCACAAATATTTGATTGACATTTTAAGAGAATTCATTTGGGTAACTAAGGCTTAAGTTTCAGATCAGTCAATAGCACGTGTTTGAAAGGATATGAGTCAGTCGCTAACCAGTTTCAGTAGTTTAAGTCAACTAGTTTCAGCAGTGTTAAGCCGTCGAGTTCAGTTTCAAGAGTTCGTAGTTTACGGAAACCCGCCACAGAAGTAAGTTTAGTTCAGTCTTTTATTTTGATGCTTTTCTTTTCATTTGCTTAGAGATTTCAGCGTATTTGAATATCTCAGTGATTGTTATGTAATCTTGTTCATTTCAGATCGAATAACTATCATAGTGAATAAAACATTGATTTTACCACAATTGCCTGTAATCTCGCAATCCGATTGGTTAGTTTGCCGTTGTCGATGAGAGTCCAGACAACGCTGTACGCGTCATGCTCGCGTCATTTTGTCACGCAGTGTAATAGCCAATCAGGAAGGCTCATTTTGGGAAATAAACCAATCATATTGCGAGAAAGTTAAAGACAACGCTTGCTCTGTCTTTGAGTCATGATTTTGGTCACGCTCTAAAATAGAAACTTTCTTTGGCGTTGTGCCTCGTGAGTCCACAACATTTTGACCACTGTGATGACGAATATCGTTGTCGATAAGAGTATAGACAACGTTGACCACTTTCGATTTGTTATCCGATTCACGGTTTCTTCCGTAAACTTTCAAGCCGTCGATACTTCAATTATTATGATTATTATTATCATCATCATCATCATCATCATTATCATTATTATTATTATTATTATTATTATTATTATTATTATTATCATTATTATTATTATCATCTTTAGTCTGAAATACCATGCAATACCAGTAAAAAATACTCGGCAGTCGGGTTCTTTTGAGACCTATTATTTTATATTGTGCTTTCTGCTTCCTATGTGGGCACGTCTAGGAAATATTTTCCGACATGCCAATACAACTGTTTCGGCACTACTTGTCCCGTTTGGCTTTTGATTAAGATACCAGGGTGGGTGAAAATCTATTAATTTTGGGTAAAATTCATTAACAACTAATCCTTTAATTTGCTGATAAAACCCCGAAGTCATGAGAAGCTAATTTTAATAGCGAATACTATATAACGTCGATAATGCTATCTTCATTCCATTTCAGGCATGAAACTTATTGCAATAAGTATTTTTTAAATCTGTTCTGTTACCGCTGTAGTCTGCTTTCGCTAATATAGTCAATGATTTCCTATATACTAGAACAGTTAGTGAAACTCAAAACTCCTACTCGTAGTCGCGATTTCGGAGTTTTATCAGCAAATAAAAAAAATAGTTGTTAATGAAGTTTCTCCAAACCTAATTTACTTCGAAATTTTTATTTGTAGGACAACCTAAAAGTGGTTTTTTTATTCTTCGAGCTGTGGGAAGATATCTGTCAAAGTGTCCCTTACTGTATATGGAGAGCCAAAATTTCAGAAATATTTAGAGGGAGAAAGTTAGGCGATTCTTGCTATTAGGATACAAACAAGTTTCATTTTATAGTTAGCTTTTATATTAGAGCAAAAGAATTTTAACTGAGAATATACACACAGTGGTACTGACAACTTCTCCCGAGTGGCACAGTCGTTTTTGTCGTTGTATGTTATACAAAGGAACCTCACAGCTCTTACGAAGAGATGATGACCGAGTATTCTCAATACAATTTGGCGGTTTCGACTGTATAATAAACAAACAACAATGATAGCGTTATCATGTGCGTCAGTTCCCCTATAGATCATCATTTAGCTTATTGGACTAATAATAACTGTCACCACTAATTTGCGAAATGGCGAGGATCACGTTTTTACAAAAGCACCTAAAATATCATAATGAAGGGGCTGTGTTAAAGTACTACTAAGATCAAAAATTTTTCAGATTTTGAAAGTGCGACTGCTAACACTTGACTGACAAAAAAAATTTTAAGCTTTGATTTTTAACCAAAGGTTGTTAACTTTGAGTGTAAGTTTTGGACTTCACAGTCCTATGTAGGTGAGATATGTATGTAAAGAACCATACAATACAACAAAAGAAATAAATTAGCGCATAATGCAAAGCCAAGAGTGACTTAGACTGTAAGTAGTGTCTGACTTTATAGAATCACCCGATTCATCGCCTACAATGCCGCGACACATCCGGCACTTTAATGTCATGTACGTGCGTAAATGCAAGGTAAATAATGATCCCAGATCTCTAATTTCGAAATTCTCGTTTTTAGAAACTGGTTTATGTGACACCTATTTGTACCCTTTGCGATGACGATGGATTACCCCTGATGAAGACACTCCACATGAGTGTCGAAAAGTTGGCTCTTTGAATCATTTGTAACTTTCTGAGCTACATTCAAATTTCTTCAAACCAGAATAACATCAAACTATGTCTAAAAGTCTACATGAGTCTTCAAATTAATAACCACCTAGAAATTTTGTACTTTAAACTTGTTCAATTACATGACCTAAATCACTCGGCATAGGTCTGAAAACTATGAGTTTGGTTTTCTCAATATTAATAGACCTAAACCAGTGCGAGACAGTTGCAAGCTCAATATGCAGCCAATTCTTCAATTAAGTCGCTGGGATCACAAGGCTTAATAAAGAAGAAATTGGGGTCGTCAGCAAAGAGGAAAAAAAAACATTTTATTGAAGCAATTCCCCAAGAAAAATCATCAATATAGATAACGAAGTATAACGGACCGACTATCATCGAGCGTCCTTTGTTGCGATCGCGCAGAATTCATTTGGACCAGTTGTTTTTGCTTATTGCATGAGAAGTGGAATAACCCTCGCGGAAACCGAATGCCTACAAAACTTTATTCGGTAGCTGCTATATATTTCAAAATACAATTATTAACAGCTCCTTCAAAGGATTTTGATCAGTAAAACTGGAAGCACTAGTGTTCAATAGAATTAAATATTGATGACAATGTATAAAGTCCAAAGATGCCTCCTGGTTTCTTGGGTTTAATAGTTTTAAGGTCATTTCGTTATTGTAAGTTGTGTAATACTGGTTTTGACATATTACGGTAGCACGAAAAAGGATACCATTAGCAAAAGGGATGTACAGTGGACAACGAAAAGTATGAAAACCAAATACAAGGCCAAATTTTCCCAAAGAATGTTCCACATGGAAGGAAAACCACTGAAATATTTTGCTCGGCAGCCAGATGTTGAGTCAATATCATATGGATGAATTTAAGTTTTCTTTGGCTTTTGCCAATAATCCAAAAAGAACTAGCTAGCTTTGGTTGTTTGTCGCCGTTTACTGAGAGGAAATTGTTGTTCAACTGAGATGTGTGTGATAGGTCAAGAGACATTTGAAACGGTTTTGTAGCATTATGTCAACCAAAAGAAAACTGCACTGGAAAGCTATAATTGTGACTCAATTGGCTGCACAGTACAGCTCAGGACCTTACGGAAACTTTTGCTACGAGGAAGCTAATATTTTAAAGGATTTGCAGATGATCAGACCACTGATAGTTCTCCCTTTTAGAGATTTCAGTCCCGTTTTTGAGACTCCCTTCTTTAAAGACTCCCCACTCCCCCAGTTTCCCTCCCTCGATTTCCCTCTAACGCATCCCTATTTCTGACATCCGTTTTTATTTAACAATTTCTACTTCTCGTTTCAGATTTCCAAACTAGGATCTTTCATATTTTATCACACATTTTCTAACCCGCAAATCGGATTTTTCGTCACGCATTTTTGAATTCGCAAGACGCATCTCTCATATCGCATGTCCCCTACAAGCTTCCGTGCTTACAGTCTTCCATATTTTATCACGATGACTAACTAAACATGAAATCGGACTCACCCCAGACACAATGCAGCAAGGAGATGAAAAATACAACTTTACACCAATGAGTGTGGCGATAAGGCTCCATCCCAAGATTAATCCTTACGGAAAGACAAACTAGCTTCTCTTGGCTACCAGTTGCTCATGTCGTGTTAAAGAATATTAAGAAAGTTCTGAAATAATTTGCTGTCAATATCAATTTCGGTTTTGTTTTAGACTGAAAGTTAATAGGACTCATGGTTAACATGGCAAATGGTTAAATAGTTGCTCACGTTTTATCCTAAACACTCAGCGCTGAAATAAATTTGTAACTTATACATAAGTAACTTGGTGAATGTCACTCGGCCAACCGTTGTAATTAAGATATTTAGACAAAAAGCAAAAAAGAAATGTATAGTTTTAAGATTCTATCTTTAAACGCGGAGCCTGATGTAAACGATTTAACTGTATGTCCGAATTTGAAATATCTGTTAATTTTTTGCTGATCATGACAGTTAGACAGACTAGAAGCGCTAAAAATGGAATTTAAAAAGTTTCGATGAAATGTAATGTCAATCAGTTTTGTTCTCCTACCACCTGCCCATCGTATATTCAGTCACTACGTGTTGAGTGAGGAAGTCTGAAACGTAGGTGGATCACAAAGCCGCCTTCAACTCGTTATAGAGGGAAAACAATCAAATGGGAACATACTGAGATGAATAGGTATTCGCACAATGAAAGGAGAGCAAAAGAATGTACACGCGGTGGTACTGATAACTTCTCCCAAGTGGCACAGTCGTTTTAGTTGAGCGAATGAATAACATGACAGTTGCGGCCTTTTTTTACAACAAGGAAACACAAAAACCCACAGAGCTTGCGTAGGAAGCTTTGTCGGGGGAGGGGAAGTGAGGACTGAAAAATCCACGCCTTCTTCCTCCCCTTCCCCTCCCCCGACAACGCCAGCAAGGCATCTTTGGAACAAAAGCCACTCGGCACTCTCAATCCCTGTTATATATGAGCGCTTCTTATTCAGCTAATTTAGTCGCTTTTTTCGTTACATTATCTCCAATCAATGGAATCGCTCCCCTACTTCCAATATAACTTGAAACAGCCCTCATTCCTCACTTCGTTCTTACGAAGGACTTAAGCTCGAAACATTAGCCATTGATTTGAAATATTTTTTTTTCTTTTACGGTGGTAGTGTCTTTCACTCTCCCGGCACCGACGCAGCACCACAGTTTTTCAGACAACTAACCCCTTCATATACTGAGCTTGTAGATATCATAAGTGCTTAAGTTAATAATTTATCCCTTTGTTGTCATGGAAATTTTAGACATATTTCTGCCACATTAATAATTTATTAATAATTCACAAATGATGTGCCATAAGACTGTAAAAATCGATCAGTATCATGTCCTTACATAGGGCTTCAAGGAAAAAAAAAGTTTGTCTCCAAAGGAGCTCACAATCTTTCTACAAGGAAAATTTAGAAACCTAATTAACATAATTTATGCAAATTTATTTTACTTAAAATATTCAAAATGGCCGACAGAGTCATGTATGACAAAAAGTTAAAAGAGGATTTGTTCCCCTATCTTTTAGCTTCAATTCCTCCAAATCTGGTGGAAATACACCCAGTAATAAATATTTTATGAATTTTTATTGAGAACCTGTAAAAATAAAAATTTCGCAAGAAAATTGTCCTAGCATTTGTCTTTTTGTGGTAGGAGTGTCTTAGCTGGGGTGGGTAGTAAAGTGAAGTTAAGATGAAATAAGCTTTCCTTCACCTTTGAAAGTGAAAAATACCCTTACTCCAACCCTTTCTCACACAATTTCTGTCAGGACTACTTATTACAATACTTATTACAAGGTTGAAGTTATGTCAATCAACTGACCCACAAGATGGCTTGCACTTATGTCAATGAAACGTAAGCTGACCCTAAAAAAACTGAAAATTGAAATGTTTCAATGTTTATAAGGGTGACCCTGTGAATAATACACTTCCAAACATTTCCTGTCGCCCGCTATATGTAGGAAGCGATTACCATGTCCCGCCTTCAACGTTTATAAGGGTAACCCTTTGAATGATAAACCTTGAAACATTTCCTGTCACCCCCTATATGTAAGAACCGATTACATTGTGGTGCCTTACAGAAAGTTTTTACTTTGTATTCTTTTTTTTCTGTCTGCCAGCACACCACACAATTTCTCCTGTCTTTACCAGAATCGGGGATGTGCTCGGTCAAAAATGCATCCTCAGGTGTAGGCGGCTTTGGAGTGGGTTGGGCCGCCAGAGCCGCATACTCTACAAATCCACAGAGTCCACGTACTACCTCCTCTCTATAGTTAACAAGAGAGTAGGTAGCTGGCCGCTGCAAAGCTGGCTCGTCAGGAGAATTTGTACGGTGTTGTTGAAATAAAATGTAACTGTTGACGAGAGCAATATCAATGAGGTGGAAGAATAAAGTCTTCCACCACCTTACACACTTTCTAGGAACCGAATTGGTACCTAAAATTTGGTCAGACCTATCGACAGCATTCATAAATTTGTTATAATTTGAAATAACTCCAGGTTGTGGAACAGCTACGCTGCTCCACTTACCCCTGGTTGACTTAACTTTACGGTTGGCCTGACTCTTGACATTTGCATTGTCAATAGTGGTTAGCATCGAAACTACCTTATTATCCAACCACTGTAGGGCCAAGCAGGGAGGGTCCCTCCCCCAACGAACACTACCCCTATTCTTTCCTTTGGCCCATACTTTGCTGTCTTTCATGTTAGCTGGAAAATCACGCCTGTTGTCTCTTATAGTGCCTGTGGCACCTACACCCCTAGCATAAAGATCTTTGAAGAGGGTAACAGATGTATAAAAATTATCTACATAAAGATGATACCCCTGATGAAAATAGGGGTTCATCAGTTTCATCACGACATCATAACCTAGCCCATTCGCACTGATTTCCTGCCCTGCAACTTTACCAATGTAGACATTGAAGTCAACGGTATAGCCATTCGAGCTGTCTGCCAGCACCCAGAGTTTGATTCCCCAGCGGGTAGGTTTGTCTTTATTGAACTGTCTGATGCCAGACCTATGCCTAGACTTAACCATTCTTTCGTCAATAGCTACATTTCTCCTGGGTTGATATAATTCTTTACATCTTTCTTTGAAAAATTCTAGAAGCGAATTTATCTTACGTAACTTATCGCCATCTGGTTCACTAGATGGGTCCACAACATGCAAAAAGGCCATTAGGGCTCTAAATCTATTACGTTGCATAAAAGCCTTACCCCACAGACCGTTATACAGAGATTTCACACTCCAGTAATTATCAACGGTGTCGCTGACTCTTATAAGACCAAAGTAGATGAGGATGGCTATCAACCTTCTAATCTCATCTGCATTGGTTTCGAGCCAGAATCCATCCTTTTCGGAATAGGACTGGTGTGTGGCAATATGCTGAAATGCATAACTATTTGTATGGATAACAATACTGTTAATCAACTCAACAGTAAAAAATAAATTAAAAAACTCAACAGCCGTGGTCATCGTGTTGCGCAGCAGTCGGTGACCAAAGTGCACGCCAATGGGACGCGTCGGCTGGAATTGCAGCGGCTGATTCCCTTGATCGACGTCATCATAGGTCTCGTGAAGAACAGGCAATGCAGCTCCACGTACCTGACCACGACCACGTGCCCTTCCTTGCCCACGGCGACCTCCCCTTGCCTGTGCACTTCCACCCCGACCACGACCACCACCAAGCACAGGAACAACAGGAGGGGCACGGGGACCTGGAAGAACACTTCGACGAGGTCTGGCTGCTGCAACACCATAGAATGCGGCAGCACCAGTGGGACCTGTGTAGTGTAAAAGACATTTCAATATCACAGAGAATCACACATGCAAATACCAAGCAAAACATTATACTAACGTGGGGCTGCATTGTTGTCTGCTTGTCCTGGGGGAGGGACATCCGGTAGGGGAGCTGCACCTAACAAAAACAAATATATAATTATACAAATATATAATAATTACCCAAAATATATAAAATTGGAAATAATTTGACCCTTGAAAAATAAATGAATGATACAACAACAAAATACTGTAGCACAATTTTTACACAATCAATTGATAATCACAGAATATCTACCTGAAGGATCATCCTCTTCAACATCCTCCTCTTCCATTTCACTCTCTGATAGATGGAGTGAAAATTCGTTGTCATCATCCCTAAAACAGAAATTCGAAAACATGAAAATATTTCAGATTGATTTACAGAGAGTCTGCGAAGCAAATGAAACACGGCGACAACGCAAAATCGCGTCCGAAAATACGTAAATAATACTACGAATAGGTAAATAATACTACGAATTCGAAATGGAAGACCTTAGATAACAATGACCTGGACCAGGTTGAGTCCGCGATTCTCGAAGTGTCATGCGGATTTTCCCATAAAAATGCCCTTCAAGCTCATCAAAATGGCGGCGAAAGAGTAGAGTGCTCCACTTGTAGGAAACATAGTGTATTTAGTCTGGAAAATCTACAGAAGAGCGATTCAAAAGATTTCACGGGTAAATCGGCAGGAAGAATGCTTTTTAAATAAAATCTCTGACCTTTACTATGTGAACACTAGTTTTCTCTCGTGTTTCCGCTACAGTCATTTTTATTTAAATGATGCCTTGATCATTTCTTAAATAACAAGGACCGGAGCCAGGTCATGTCTCGATGATTGGGGAGGGGAGAGGTGGGAATAATAGGGCTTTTTACAGCGAACTTTGCTGTTTCCGGACGCTTTAAACAAAGATACATGCCAAGTTCGAAGGAAATGGCGGTAAACACGCCGTCATGGATCGGAGTCAACTGTTCTCTGAGAGCTTTTCTGATTATTCGGGATATGTTACTGACGAACTTGGTAGATGCTTTCAAACTTATAAAGGGGTATGAAGTCAATACAACGAGTTCATTTACCGTTACATACCAGACTAGAGGTTTTGGAAAGTCTCCAATAGGTAAGATCTCTTTTTTTGTTTTAATCAATGCAAGTTTATTATAGGTCTTAATTATTTTTTCCAAAAATGTTATTGTTATTGACCGTTTTTGGCAATTATGGTGACTAGGGATTGGGATGGGGCCATGGAATTTGTAACAAAGGAAATTATTGTAAATTCTTATCCACTTTCTACGATGGAAATGATAAATTAAATTACCCACAAAATGGAGCTTTTTCAAGAACTTTGGAAATAATTACCCTTTCCTTCAAGCCCCTCCCACCCACCCTAGGTTTGGAAGCTGGGGCAAGGCATCTCCAACAAGACTCCATTGAGATCCACCTAGGGTTGCAACAGACAAGAGGTATTTCCCAGTGGCCACTGGTCAGGCACCTGTATTCTAGAACATGTATATTCTAAAAGATGGAGCATTATTAAGATATTGAATAGCCATTTTTCCATTTTTTTAATACACTTCACTTGTCAAAAACAAACAGTTTTGGCTAAACAGGTCAGTTTTCACTTAATTTTACATTAAATGTCAGTGAATCATTTAGTAGTCAGTGCACAAAAATAATCACTTCCAATCACTGTAATCTAGTCTAACACTGTTTCAGTTGCTACAAAATTCCTTGTGTTGCTCATGACTATTCCTCTCTTTGAATAACTTTTCCTCTTCACTATGTATCAGTAACATTATTATGATAGGCCATTCGGTTGCAACAGTAAATACAGAGAATGGGGGGAAAACTAAAAAAAAATCCAAGGCATCATATTTACTGCAAAGATGTCCAGGCAACGGAGGGAGTGCATCTAGAATTCGATGGGATTCCTTTCGTAATCCTTGGACACAAACTTTTGGAGTGCCAAAATGGTCCAGATCGCAACAGGACACTAAAAGGAAAACAGTCATTATTATAATAATAATACATTATTATAATAATAGTCATTATTATAATAATACATTATTATAATAATGCATAGGCTTTACATACTGTGGTAAATTATTATTATTATTATTATTATTATTATTATTATTATTGAATATTATTATATCAATGCACATTAGCAAAAGAAAAAATATATACGATGATTCCATTTTACCTTTTTGCTAAGTGACTGTTACTGATATATAGTGAAGAGGAAAAGTTATTCAAAGAGAGGAATAGTCATGAGCAACACAAGGAATTTTGTAGCAACTGAAACAGTGTTAGACTAGATTACAGTGATTGGAAGTGATTATTTTTGTGCACTTACTAAATGATTCACTGACATTTAATGTAAAATTGAGTGAAGACTGACCTGTTTAGCCAAAACTGTCTGTTTTTGACAAGTGAAGTGTATTAAAAAATTAGAAAAATGGCTATTCAATATCTTAATAATGCTCCATCTTTTAGAATATACATGTTCTAGAATACAGGTGCCTGACCAGTGGCCACTGGGAAATACCTCTTGTCTGTTGCAACCCTAGGTGGATCTCAATGGAGTCTTGTTGGAGATGCCTTGCCCCAGCTTCCAAACCTAGGGTGGGTGGGAGGGGCTTGAAGGAAAGGGTAATTATTTCCAAAGTTCTTGAAAAAGCTCCATTTTGTGGGTAATTTAATTTATCATTTCCATCGTAGAAATGGGATAAGAATTTACAATAATTTCCTTTGTTACAAATTCCATGGCCCCATCCCAGTCCCTAGTCACCATAATTGCCAAAAACGGTCAATAACAATAACATTTTTGGAAAAAATAATTAAGACCTATAATAAACTTGCATTGATTAAAAACAAAAAAAGAGATCTTACCTATTGGAGTTTTTCCAAAACCTCTAGTCTGGTATGTAACGGTAAATGAACTCGTTGTATTGACTTCATACCCCTTTATAAGTTTGAAAGCATCTACCAAGTTCGTCAGTAACATATCCCGAATAATCAGAAAAGCTCTCAGAGAACAGTTGACTCCATGACGGCGTGTTTACCGCCATTTCCTTCGAATTTGGCATGTATCTTTGTTTACAGCGTCCGGAAACAGCAAAGATCGCTGTAAAAAGCCCTATTATTCCCACCTCTCCCCTCCCCAATCATCGAGACATGACCTGGCTCCGGTCCTTGTTATTTAAGAAATGATCAAGGCATCATTTAAATAACAATGACTGTAGCGGAAACACGAGAGAAAACTAGTGTTCACACAGTAAAGGTCAGAGATTTTATTTAAAAAGCATTCTTCCTGCCGACTTACCCGTGAAATCATTCGAAACGCTCTTCTGCACATTTTCCAGACTAAATACACTATGTATCCTACAAGTGGAGCACTCTACTCTTTCGCCGCCATTTTGATGAGCTTCAAGGGCATTTTTATGGGAAAATCCGCATGACACTTCGAGAATCGCGGACTCAACCTGGTCCAGGTCATTGTTATCTAAAATAGTAGCGACACAACAGGACCGTAACCAAGGCAATGCGTCCTACGTGAGCGTCGATTCAGAACAAATGCACTATTCATTGATTCAAACAGTCAAAAGCGAGAAACCGTTGAAAATTAGAAACTTTTTACTTTAGATATGAACTAAGAAGCATTTTTCTGTAAAAAAGCCAGAAAGAAAGCGAAGACAAACCACATTTTCCTACAAATGAAAAATTAATTCTCGAACCCGAGAACCGCGTGGTTTCATCTCACAAACTTCAATCGATTCTTACCTTGAAATATCGGACTCATTGTCCACCAGATGGTCCAATTCGCTTTCTTCACCACTATCTAGGCCTCCAGTCTTGCCTTCGATGGTTCCACTAAGAGTTTCGTCGTCTTCCGAGTCACTATATTCCACACGCATCCTCTTACTACACGACGCCATTACGCTCGAGCTCAAAATGAATTTTCAGAAGCTGACGATGAAACTTCGCCAGTGATTGGCTAATTCTACGAACTGTCATTGTTCCAAATTTGACGTAAATCGGAAGTAACGCAACGATTCTACGACATTTTCAGAAAATCGATCTATTTAGATCGATAGCGCGAGTGCGTGACTAGAAATTAATATCACAGTGAATGAGAGGCAAATCGGGTGAATGAAGTCCGCTTTGTGTTCTGTAGGAGGAGTGATGGATGTGTAAATTCTCTTTACAGTTTCTATGAAATGTCAGTGAAACAGGTAATGATAATGAACATTATTATCAGCTAAAGAGGCGTGATCTTCATATAACACCAAGTTCTCATGACTATCCAACAAAAAAACTCTATGTCACTAGTTGGGAGAATGAACGTTTCAATCGTGAGAATGAAAGGGTCTATGTTGATCAAAGGCAGTTCCAAATCGCAAAGTGATTGAACTCTTTTCTTGTGCAAAGGGCTCTCAATATCAAGTGAATTATTGAACAACAAATCCAAATAAAAATGAATGTCGAAGATTGAATGGGGATACTGAATAAATCAATAAAAATGGATGAAAAGGGACCACAAATACCAATCATAATTCAAACGAAAATGTTTAACTAAAGTGTGACTCCAATTATAAAACTTACCCCAATTCTCAACCAATACATGAGCCACGCCTCCATTATCGACTTTGCGCCTGTTAAAATTCAGATAGTCAACCGTTAAGATACAAGTAGAGTACAAATAGAGCCTGCACATAAACGTCTTTTATTCCGTGAAGACTGTTGACTGTCTCTTGGGCCTGCTATGTTCCCGGTTTGATTTTTCGTTTTAACGGAAAGAATAACTAGTTTCTGTCCTACCAAATACTTCAGAAAGTTCTAATGAACCATAAAAGGCTAGAAGCTGTAATTGTATACTGCAGCGTTCCTACCAGTTAAACTGATTTAGGTTAGACGAACTTTTTCTTATCTTCTATGAATTACAGACAAAAACATATTTAAACCCATGAAGACTTAGTGCTGCAAAACACGAGGCCTCGATTTTGAAAATAAAAATAACTTTCACCTGCTTTTTACGGACGCATGCGTGCATATCATTTGAAGAATTCATTCTCGTTCCCAGAGCTGCGATCCTCTTGGCCAGCGCCTCGGATCGAGAGCTCTGTCTCGGGTTTGCATAACTGTCAAGAATTCTCCCAACTGCGCTTCGCGTTTAGATATGTAAACATGGAAAACATCCTCTATTGCTTAATTAAATAACACAACAAAATATAACTTTTTGATCGGTTACTTTATCTCAAGAGAAGCACTCCCGGAAGGCAGTTTTCTATTAAGCACTGGCCATTGAAGCAGATTTAACCAAGCCTTTGCTTGTGGGGTGCATCCAGCAGAATAGTCCAAAATGCATGTTGACCTTTTTTGATGGTGCAAACAGGGACAGGTGACTAACATTCGCTCTGAGGAAGGGCTAACACTCAAAACGTCAGCTTTCCAAATCATTCATGGTGCTAATTCGACCTTTATCCACATATTTGATAAAACCAAATTTTCCTGTTAAACGTAACACTGTATGGAATCAATGTAACATGGAGACAATTTAGCATGTAACAGGGTCCCTCATGCATGAGCCCAAGTGTTGATGCCTGTCGAAGAATAGGTTATTGGCTAAGCTCTTCTGAGCCTACAATTTACCAGTTTAATAAATTATATACTAGCCCAAAACAGCAATGTGAAAGTTAACTAATAGATACCCAATTTACTGTGGCCATAATAATCCCCTTAAAACTGAGAACCCAAAAGTTGTTTTTCAGTAGCTGTGTACCAGCAGGAGAATCTTTCAAGCTCTCCTCTGGATAAGAAACTACCCAGAAGGTGCAGGTTGCCATGATCACATGAGATTTAAACTTGACAGGAATTTATCCATTTTTTGGATAGCCGCCCTCCCCACTTTACCCCCGTTTTTCATTGGGGGCTGTAGTCCCTTTTCATCAGGGGTTGGTCTCAACGGAAGCCTTTTGTATCAACCTTAGTTGTGTGATTTTCTTATATTTATAACTAATGCAAAGTGGGCATGGAAGGAATCAAGTTTCAACTTTAATGCGATGTTGCACAAAGAAAATATATTTACAAATTTCATTATTGCAATAAGAGAAAAGTACGCGTTAGCCAGGTTAGCTGTTGGCTTAATCTTTTCTTCCTCACCACGGACATATTCAAAAGGAGTCAAGGCTTTCCGTTCTTAAACACATGAACAGTTATTACACTGTAAACACATGAATCCAGCTTAGTCAAAAATCCTGCGTAACATATAACCAGCTGACCTTGCTCCTTTTTTCTCGCGTCCCACACCTGGTGAAGGACGGGCTCTGCTGCACAGACCTCCTTCTTTTAGATCGGATAACCGACTCGTGTTGAGCTTTCGAATGAACTACCGTCTTCACAAACTCCTGAAATGTCGTGATAGTAACGTAACAAGTTCCACATATTCCCGATGGTAATAAACCATCGTCGACAGAAATTTTCAAACCAGAAAACTCTTCTCAATCCCGTACGATTCCTTCCCTAATTGCTTTTTCACCAAATAAATCCAAAGGATGGTTGTTAATAATAATATTTCCATTGCAAGTACGGCAAACAGAAAACAGAATCCCCTCGGCCATTCTCTTCCGATTTCTTCCGGTTAGCATTTTTATTGTGTTCCCTTCTGTCCAATCAGTGACGAGAACGTATTGGAACCTGCCAGAGGATCGCAGCTCTGGGAACGAGAATGCACGCACGGACTTCACAAGCCAGATTCGACATTCCCTCGTGCCACTAACAAAAGCAGTATGCCACTGACTTTGGCGTTTTCGAGGCCGCTCGATCTGCATATTGAATACTATGACACTATCACGAGGCCTATGCAAACAGGAATAATTTCTTTGCAGATATTTTTGTATTGTTTGTGCTTCTATATAAAACGCGTATGTTCCTAGCGTTCCTTTTGGGGTTGAACGAATTATCAAATTATTTGTCCGCTATTCATTTGTTAGTTGGTACCCGTTAATAATCCCAACGGCCCGATAACAAAAAACGGCCTCCACCAATAGTTTTATCCTTTAAATCTGTGGCTATGACTATCAGAGATCTACAATTGTGTCTTCTTTGATGAACGCTCGAAACGTCAGCTTTTAGAATCTCTGTACGGTGGCCAATTTACATTATCAACTCCGTTGATAAAACCAAATTTTTGTATACTACTCCCCCACCGACGCAGCACCACAGTTTCTTTAGAAACTACCTCCCTCCTTTCTTCTTTGATGAGTTTCACACGCCATCACTACCAGAGGAAAGGTCACGACAGTCTTTCTGCCTTTAACAAGATCCAGCATAACATAAGCATATAAGATTATAGTTAAACTTTTTTCCAGTGATATGTCGGCATTGCATTTCATATCTCTTGTACCACAAGGTAAGATATACAATCAAAACGAAGAGAGACCCTTCACTTAATTTTGCTGACCCTCCAAAACATTGAGATCTATCCCGTTTTAGGAAAAAAAGATGATGGAGATAGTGGCGAGCAAGAGCATCCCTTATAATGTTATGCTACGTTGCCCAAGATGGCAAACATCTTCTAAAAGAGCAATCTTTTAAGTAGACTCATTTTTATCCACAATTTGTAGCTACGGGTGATTACATAAAAGTTTTTCGTTTTTCAGAGCACACACTTCTTGTCGACGATCTTTTTTTTTAATGTATTGAAATTTTTATTTCATTTCTTTATTTACTGTATGTTTATCGGTTTCTTTATTTATTTATCTATTTGTTCATTGACATATTTAGGTAAGGCCACCCTTTTCCGAGCAAAAAAGCCCATGCCACCCCCCCTCCCCCTCTTTGCATCAGCTCTTCCCACCCCTACCCAAACTCTGACCACGATAAGTTAGAAGGATTGGTTTTGAATGTTTTGCCTTCAGTGTAAGGGCAGGGAAATAGACCACTTTCACAAATGGCAACCTCCTTTACATTCTGTTGCATTTATGTTAATTAGACCTACTGCCCTCATTTTGAAACAAATATTCTTTTGAAATTCGCTCGTTGCAGCAAGGATAGAAAAACAGAAGAATATTTTATTTGGCTGCCATTATGAAAGAGGTCTATGACGCAGAATAAATAAGTCCTGTTTCTTTGAAGATCCAAAAAAAGCCACTGGGAGACTGGAGGTGGGTAATGCATGCTAATGTCGAAAATAAATGAGCTTAGAAGGGATTTTCCTTCCTCCCTAAGACTTGCAGAGAGATCCTTCAGGAAAGTAAAAGATTTTTGATTAAGGACACAGAATGGAGGAAGCAACAACAGTTAACTCCGTCGTATACCTGTACAGCAGACAACAATATGTATTTTCCAGTCACCAACATTGTACTTTTTTTTTTGAGAAGTGGGAAGGCGTAAATATGAAAACATCTAAACAACGTACACATTTCTATACCCTTTTCTATTCCAAATGAATGTTGATGCTACAAGAATTAGCCATTCATAGAATTAAATTGCTAGTGTACATAGCGAGACTAAGAATAGTAATCATAATATTGATAATAATAGTACTTAATCTTAAGTTGAGGCTAAGGTTTTTGTGCCTTTGTTTACACAGTCACTCTAGCTTTTGCTCCTGCATATGAAACTATACAGAAGTAACTGTGTTAAGCTGTGGATGCCTATTTTCACCACAGATTTGTATACCCGAGCCTTGAGTACAACTGTGCACAAGAATCTATATGAAGCTTCCTTTTACACAAATGAGCTGATGTGGGACTGAAAACGGGGGGTAGTGTTATACCAGTATACCCGAAAAAAATCGCCAAAATACCCAAAAATACCCAAAATTCATCCAAATGTACGTAACCAAAATTAATGGAAGCATTGTATACCGTATACCTGAAATTCAAAGAAAGTGATAAACCGAATACTCGTCTTTTAACTGCAATATACCGTATACCCGATTTAAAAAGCCCCTGTATACCGTATACCCAAAAACCCTGGCCGACCCTGACGTATGATACAAGACATCTTCAGCATGCGAGGATCGCAGTTTGGCAACTTTTCTTTTTTCTTTGCTCGTCCAAAGAGCTTTAGAAAGAAGCCCGCAAGAAGGAGGGAGATTTTTGCCGATATAAAAACGATGCTTTTTTATAGCACAAAAAAGAAACAAACTTGCTAAGGACAATTGTTCATCTGAGCTCTTTCGCCGTCCTTTATTCATCACGAGTAGTTTTTTCCGTCGATTTTAGTTGCTTCCTCGAAGTTTCCTTTCTGTAATTTCGAAGTTTTTCGCCCGTTTTGACAAAGCCTTTCAAATTCATATTAATATACCAGGCGGTGAGGCCCCAGTACAAAGGACGTGGTTGGATAATGCTTGGGATGTGGAAAACGAAGATGGAACCTTAAGACCCGGAAAACCAAGACCTCCCCGTAAAAAATTACTTATTAAAACACATTTCTTTGTTTTCTTGTTGTTCACAATGGCCTGTGAGTCATTTCAGCTGAGTTACCGTTGACGTTGCTGAGAACTCATGACAGAACAGCAGAAATTACAGATTGAGGGCGAATCTTACTAGTAGGATTTCATTGACAATTTCTTTAATCAACATGATCTCAAAGTGTATTAATATACTGGACAGTTGAATTATATATTGTAGAAGGTCTTTATACAGTTTCATCTTGCTATTCACGGCACAGATGAGCGATTTTATCTAACCCGCAAAAAAAAAAATTGTGTCCGAAAATCTCAAATTCTCCTCCTTGTTGTTTGCATAATTTGCTCGTTACTTCACAAAGACAGAGGTGGATTAAACATTGCATCTTCCTTCACGAGTTAAATACTATCAGCGTCTCATTATCCGTAATGTACACAACTTTTCCCCAAGGTATAGTTTTTTTGCTTTTAAAAATTAGTTCTTTCAAATAATCTTACAATTTTTATCACATCAATCATATTAACGTTTTGCAGACCCAAGACCTGCCCTCCCCCCGATATTTCGTTCAGAAACAAAAAAAATGTTTAATTTACTACTTTCCTAAACGAGTTGAAAGATTTGTTGGTTGGCGAACGTTTACAAAATGTTCATATAGGTCCCGTACGTTTGATAGAATTAATCCTCCCAGCATGCAAAGCCCGCCTTGTTCCATAGCAGTACTTTCACGCTACAACACCAATCACAAACAAGCGCAACATAGAATCAAGACTGTGGTTCTTGACTGGCCAACGATCTGGAGTCACCGTTTAATTAAACTAAGCAGACCAAAACCACCTGACTCGCGCGCAGTGCTTTCCCGTGCTTTCTACGTAGCTACACCTCGTATCATGCCAATTACTGATTCCCTCTTGTTACGTGCGGACACCTTGCGGTAAGGACTGTTTCCCTAATATGCGTGAAATAACGAGACTTGACGCACATTGGATCTAAACGTGCAAATGAGATAACTAGCCGTCTTCACGTTAAAAGACGAAGCAATATATAAACCTTGCGAAAAACTTGGCAGTGAGCTTAAGTTTTCATTCCAAACAGCTCCTTGATTTTTCAGTGTAAATCAGAAGCTTACCAATCACTGGGTCCGCTGGGCGCCAACGCATCGACCACCAGCTTGCGCTACAGTTTTACAGAGCACCGAGGTACACGTCTCACAAAAGATTCCGGTTTTGAACATTTCTCGAGAAGGCGAAGCAACCATTTGCACAAAGTTTCTCCGTCATTTGGAACATGTTACTTAGTCTCCTTCGGAGCCACTCGGGCAGCAGTCGCGCGAACAACGTTCCTCACCCGAGGCGCGTTACGTGACTTTGACCCGAACCACTAAGAAGGAACTAGAATTCACTAAGCGTTGACAACGTTACAGCACGCGATGGATAAATAGAAAGAATCGTCACCAAGGCGTAACGAGCCCATCATGTGTTGGTCACGTGTTTAACGCGTTTGAGGTCAAGAAAGAAATCTGGGTCAACCAGCTTTTAAGCACGTGGCTTGGATCCCTTTTGTCGCTTATTGTACGCTACACCGAAGCAGCAAACTCATTCATTCCTGATAAGATATGAAAGCTTTCTTGTCCCAAAGAACTCGCCTATTATTCTACACAAACACCCAACAACTGTCCGTATATTATTAATTATAAGCCACAACGTAAGCGATGGACTACACAAACATATTTCCCTTTCTATATATATAACCTTAATTTAGAGACATCTACTTTGGACTCGTCTTCCCTGGCACAAGAGAAGAAGGCGTTTAGCGATAGCGGGGTTGTTCTCCCCCTGCAAACTCCGTAGATCAAGTACAGTTGTTTTCTACAAATCTTTGGGTAGTGGTTGGCAAATATACAAAGGCGAAAGTTCTCTAGCTGTTATTGCATGAAAAACTCTCCTTGATGGTCCGTCGTTCCATCGACATTTTCAAATCTTCTTGCTTCTTCTTGCATGCTTTCTTTGATCTTTAAGATCGCAACCGATTCACAGTGATCCTGAAAGGAAATTAAAGCTCTCGTTAAATAAAACGAACAAACAAAAACTAAAAAGGAGCTTTCGATTCCGAGATATTTCTACACTGCCCCATGCACTGCCCTCCCTACTTAACAAGTCTCTGCACTGGTCAAACATTAATTTTTTGGTTCGCTATACTCTCTCCTTCAAAGTCACTGTTTTAAGCTGTGTTCAAATTAAAGCCGAAACATGATTAGAGTAAACATGGGTCAAGGACACATGCTTCGCCGAAACATGTTTTTATTGGGTCGTTCACACCAGATGTCCGTGTGAAACACGTTTCATGCATGGTTGTGTAACTTATGCTGTTTCATGACACTCGCATAATTTTTTACATTTCAGCTGTAGATTGGAGCTGGAAACTTCTGTAACAGTTGCATTCATTCTTTCGTTTAGTGTTGAATTTCTAGACGTTCGGAGGAGGAGGGCTATGCAGCGTTTAACGAGGAGACGGCATTTGCGCTTTCTTCGTTACAAGATGTTCCGTTTTCCACAAGCTCATCTGTAACGATCGCCGATAATTGCCGTTATATTTCTTCGTCGGCCCATATTGCAACTAGACATTTAGCCTCCTAATAGGCCAATTTTGGTTCTTTTGGGCACTTACCTCCTCTCGCATGAATCCGCCATTTTGAACGTGCTTGGTCGGATCATGATTGAAACTACCTCGCGAGGTTATTTCAATCATCAGAATAATCATGTTTCAACCATGATTCGCGCCTTGCACTGTCTGATGTGAACACTTTTCATAACGAAACATGTTTCATTCGTGATCAGACTAATCATGTTTCGGCCAAGTGTGAACACAGTATTAGAGGCTCCTAAAAGTTGTAATTTGATCTACGACCAAGCAAAGAAGAGGAACGAGCCTAATACCGGGTTCACGTCATAGACTGCTTTGCATTGTGATAGTTCTTTGAAAACAGCCTGTTGTTTATCTGTCCAGAAGTGTGTGCCATTTCCTGTTCGTGGAATTAGCAGAGAGAGGAAAATAAATTGAATATATTTTTTTGCGACCTGATAGTTTTTTTCCTCCTGAGGAACTGCAGATTTGGATTTATTTGGTTAGTGCACATGACAACGACTGTAGACGAATAATGGAAGAACGTTGTCTTTTTCTATGACAGACAGATGGAGAGGTAAAAGCAACCGTGTCAATATTTGGCTAAAGGATGTCGATAAGTTCAACACGAACCAACATCTGCGAGGATGCTGATCAAGTTGGATGATATTAGAAGTAACATATCAATAACGAGTGGGAATGTTTCATCCGAGGTTCCAAACACTAAGAAACAGACGAAAGCATGACGCCGAAGGCAGAGTACTCACTGCTTCGAATTTCAAAACACGAAGCACGAGTTCTTGGTTCAATTCTCGAACAACTGGCCGACTATTGTTTCGTTTTGTTTTTCTAGCTAGAGACGGCAGAGAAAAAAAATGAGAAGAGATTTGGATATCGTATCTAGATCTCTAAGGTTTCATCAACTTTTTATTGGGCCACGTATGAAAATACATCTAAGTGATGTGGTATACATCCTGTGATTGGTGGACTTGGTTGGTGAATTATTAATGATTTTGAGAAAGCTTTATAAATCCATCCCTGATCACTTGGACCATGGTAATAAACCGAAGGGCCATCACACTAACTAATGAGGTGAATACAAACTTGGATTGAAGAAAGTGCGCGCAGAAAACAAAACGTACGCCGGTATATTCAATTCTAGGAGGAACACTTAAGTCCCTTGGCTGCAAATTTAGGACGGCCCATTTTGTCAACCATAAGTCATTTGTAAGCTCTAACCACGGATAAAACACAATTTCATGCTTTCAATGTTTACGTACTATCAACGTTTACATAATTCATAAACTCACTTTAAAAGCCAGTTAGGGGTCAGTACTCTAACTTGGAAATGTCTGCAAACAAATAAGAATTAAAGTATTACAAACCACCGCATGGGGTGACACGAAAGGAAAAAAAAAAAAGGGTGGGGGCACGATTGTGCACGCACTCCGAGCGGTCAGCAAACAGGACACTGCCACAGACCGCGAGGAGCATGGTGCACGTGGGGATTAGAGTACGTTCAACCGAACGACGAAAGAAGTGTGATACACGTATGAATCATTTTTACAAGTGGTTATGGCGTCAGATGACCTATGGTTGTTTTCAAGGCGTGGATTAGGCCAGTTTCGTATTCTAACGGTTGGGTCGGATCGAGCATGAAGTGAAGGCAAATGTGTGGCGGGGAATCTTTTCATATTATTTCCCCCGCATTAGCCTCCATTTCATGCTAGATTCAGTCTAACTGCGAGAATACGAAACTGGCCAATTTCAAGTCATCCTCGAGACTGGTATAACGATAATCATATAGTATCAACCGGCTTTGAATATACAATTAACATTATTTCATGACACTGACAGTTGGAAAGGAATTCTGGGAATTGAACGTTTTTCTTTTAAAATTCAACCAGATATCCGGACTCGGGACTGGAAGCTACGATTATTAGATCACCTGTCACGGGCCTGAACCACTAAACCCCCGAGTCGCCGTTTGCTTAGACAACATTTTTAAACACAATAATCTTATTTATTTGTGATAAGACCGGGCTTTTAACGTGCGATAACACTCGCTAAGAACTTATTTTAGACAACTAACGAGAAAGGTCCAGCCACACTTAAAACAAAGCTAACCATTTTGAAATTAGCGCTAAGGCTCAATCTTTGATGAACTATTGTGATCCTATTCTAGATGCCAGGCAACAAATAACAAATACGTATTACAGAAACTTTGTAAGTTGTTCATCGTGGTCTAGTGAATAGAAGCTGTTCCTCTAAGCCGAAGCTCCGTGTTTAAATCCTGTCCAGGGAATACTTTTACCCTTTTTTTCTTTTTATCTGCTACAAGTCCTGGTACTTAGACCAGTGCATATGGCATGTAATTATGATTATCATATATTCAACGCTGGGTGATATTATATGATTATCGTAATTCCACTCTCGAGAACATGTTGCCTATTTGTTGGTCACCCAACTTTCACAGAAGCAAACAACATTTCGCGTTTCAAATCAGAGTTGTTGTCCATCCGAGAGGTTTTAAATTGGATTTGATTTCTGTCAAGTGTCCCCAATTTGTACCCCAGTGCTAAATACAGTTGACACTGAACTCATTTTGCGTCTCTTAAAAAGGTTTCTCCCATTTAACCACCAGAGCATTGAACGCTGCTTGTTCAAGTTACGAGCCGCATTCAGTAACGCAATATATTGGCCCAAGTGCGTGATCTCATGTTAATTAATTAATTAATTAAATAATTAATTAATAACAATAACTAATTAAATGAATGAATGAATGAATGAATGAATGACCATGTCTTAATAGCTTGCTTGCAGGTGGTAGATGTCGTTGTCGCCACGAAACACCATATTTGGAAGAGCGTGGGATAGGTCTGGGCCGGGTGACAAAGCGACGGGTGGGAAGTAAGAAGAGCGGACAGATTTAAACCATTTGAGCCAACCAATTAGAAAGCCGCGTCCGCTGATGGACGCTGCTACCGAGAAAAGGCTGGTGTTCGGACAGGCAGTTTTTCTCTCCGCTCTTCTCACTCCACAACCCGTCGTTTTGTCAACCGGGCCACGACCTTTTCCACACTCTTCCAATATGGCGTCTGATACGTGTTTCGTGGCGACAATAACCTGCGATCAGGCATACTTTCCTTAGAGAGAATGTGAAAAGGTTACGTTTTCACACCCTCTCTAAAGGAAAGTACATCAACTGCCCGCAAGCAGGTAATTAACAAATAGATTGGCATACGAGGCGATAGCCGAATGTGTCACTGATGTTGTTAACACAGTTTGACGTCGTCTTCTGTGATCTGTTACTGAAGAGACGCACGGCAACATGGAATCTATTTGTTTTATATAATAAAGAATTAAACTTTATTCGGAAAACTTTGAGATGGTGACGTCAATCGTGCGTCCTGTCCTCTAATAGATCCTAGGCAAGAAACAATCAAAATGCGCGAATAACTTGGGTTATTAAATATTTCTTAGAGACGAAGATAACATGATGTGAAGTACAAGTGCTGGTGGAAGAACAAAAGGAGCAAATGAGAGATCTTTTGTTCTTGTCCACCAACATGGCCGCGATGACGTAATCAAAAAATAAGCAATAGTAAATTCTTTCAAAGGTGAAAATTGCAAGATCCCGTAGGGCGAGTGCAATTTGTAGTCTTCGAAAAAAAAAATGCTATCCAAATAGCACAAGAAAAATCATGTGATTACTTATTCATGATTACTCATTAAAAATATACATGAAAAAAGTCGGAATGGTTAGGCAGAGTATCACGCAATTACGCAAAAACTGCGACATCTAGGGCTCGGATTTGATTGGCTTTTTGTGACTGTCTTTGCTCACTGACCAATCAGAATGCTTGGTTTCATACTTGTGTCACTTGAAAACTGCATTTCTCTTAGACAATCAGAATTGACAATTTTTTTCAATTTATATTATTAATATGGAAATGAAAGCTATACATCTTCATGTTTCATTGGCCTAATTCCAAAATGGCCGCTATTTACTGACTTTCTGAATTTTGATCAGAGGCATCTGGAAATGACTTGAACAAAAAAAGGTATCAGAATGACAGTCATTTTGGAATAAGGTAAAACGCATGTGTGTTCCAGATTTAACGAACGAGGACATGAAGAGTCACACAAAGTTCACCGTTGCCTTCCCTTTCAAAAAAAATAAAATGCGTGTGCCGCAATTTTCGAGCTTACAACCTCCGCATTCGACCTTTTAACCTAAATGTCACTTTCTGGTGATCATCCAGGGTGGAGCCCGTACAACTTATACGGTACACCGGAAACGGAGCAACTATTGTCAGTCAGTCATTTAATTTTCTCATTCCACCAGTCACATGGTCTGTTGGGTTCAGATGACGTACTTTGACCTATTTCTAAGATTTGCGGCTCTGATAAGAGCAGTCCGTGGTAAAGAAGTAAAGAAATGTTCCCGATAGGATACGACAAACGCATACGGCATTCTTCCAGAATTTCCGAGCGGGTGAACCTTTTTCAAGTGTCTGGCAGGAGAGCGAATAGAGTATGGTTGCTACAGTTGTAGGTGTATTTTGACAGCTATTGATTTAATGTTTGTTGTCATAACGGAGGAAAAAGGAAAACGGATTGTCAGTCTTCGACGCTGGACGAACATGGATTCCACCCAGGATCATTTAACCATATTATTTATTATTCATTAGGCTGACTTTCCAGGCCTTTGTTTCTACTTGGCCCCAAGAAAATAGAAACAAGGTCTGAAATTCCAGGCGCGGTAGCTACACCATTTTCAACAAATGAACTAACTCCACAGAATTTAAACCCAGACCTTTCGCAAAATTTGTTTGGCGATCTTTCACGTAGCATTTGTTAATGTGCAAAGTTCAACCTGTCAAGTGAAAAAACAGGCTCTATCGAAACAAGTTTTGGTTAAAACCTGGTTGTACATGTGTTCCAACTGAAATCTTAATAAAGTAGCTTCACACAGTGCTCCGTGTCAGTTTTTAAGTGCTAATATTCACATGGTTTAATGATTACCTCATGCAATTAACGCATACGGGTCACATTTGTGGCTCCCCG
Source organism: Montipora capricornis (assembly GCF_036669925.1). Lineage (NCBI taxonomy): Eukaryota > Metazoa > Cnidaria > Anthozoa > Scleractinia > Acroporidae > Montipora > Montipora capricornis. The sequence continues at coordinate 1,007,009 of NC_090893.1, read as the reverse complement.
ACTATCATTACGGGTCTGATTTAAGGGATGAGGACACTTGATTATGTTTAACATAGCGATATTTCTTTTTCTTTTCGAATATGGGATGAGGACAATACTCCTCGTGATGTCTAAGATAACGATCTTCCTTTTCATTAGATTTCTTCTGGGTTACGTCTTCCCGCTTCAAATATTGATTAATCGACCAGAATTTTAACCCTAAAAATTATCAGAAAAGAACACACTTACTTATCTTGTGAGAATGGCGGTAAATTGCCAAACTGTCCATCTCCCTCCCCAGGGAGTACCAGGATTTGTTGATCATTCTGATTATCCTTACAGACGCAACACAAGCACATGGTTACAGGTTCATAGTTACATCAAACGTCTATCAAATCAAATTTCGTCTGTTTTTTTCCATTAACCATTCCCTCCTTAAAGAACCATGCAGTCCTTCTTTAAAATCAAATTAGGGTTCGTTTAATTAATAGTGATATAAAAATCCAACTTTTTCAACAAAACAATAAACATGAAGCCGAGCTCTACGTTACGGAGAGCTATGTACAAGAACACCAAGACTGGTCGGGTATTCTGCAGTTTACTGAAGATGAATGGCCATCAACAACAGAAAAAGAGGAGATCCATAAAAGGTATCAGTCAAGCAATGGAGCTGCCATTTTTGTAGAAACTCACGAGCCAAATAACAGGAAATGAAGCTACATGCCATTGTGTGCACAAAACAGAAGCAGCAATAATTTACAAGAAAGGTTACTGTATAAAAGACCTTAGGAAGGCCATCCATATCAGGGTTGAATCTGAAACAAAAATGTTACTTTACAATCATCAATGAAAATTACAGAAGTACATCAAAAACATGTAACGTCTTGTTTGAAAATAGAAAAAGGATGAAAGTGAAGGTGGTTCACAGTAACAAATCAACAAAGATCAGGCAGGAAATGGCCAACAATTACAATTAGGTACACTCAAAGAATGTCACATTTTAAACCCTTTCCTGACCCAAGCGTGGGACTTCTAGATTTCACTCTCTCTAATGATAGAAACGTTACTCGCAAATGGGGACCCCCTTCAGGCAGGGAAAGGGTTAACACATGGATTATTTGAAAGTACAGGGGTTTTCAACAGAAGTTTACATAAGCAAGCTGGCGTGAAGTGTAGCGTAACAGATTGTATCAACTCCACCACATGGTTTTTTGAATGTTTAGGTGCGTTGACACTTAACTACAGAAGACAATGGTTGCTCAGGAAGGTTTTTTTAGTCAAAGAGCCCTGCAAAAAAGGTGTGCAGGGATGGTTCTATGAAGAATCTTTTTCAACCATTGGAAATCTGACATCACTTAAATCAGAAGGTGCCATGCAGTTCAGTGAAAAAAAAAAAACAGGTAAAAGTAAAAGCTCCCAGGCAAGGAAGGAAGAGGGATTTTTTCGGGAACTGTAGCATGGAATTTCTAATTCGACAAAAAAAAAAAAAAAGGAACTGATATTTTGAAAAGTGTATCCAGGATGGGCCTTATGACATCATACTTTTTTGCGAATAATTTGTAAAAACTATTTTATGTCAGGATGTTCTCATACTGCTGCGTTACAAAATTTTGTGAAAAAATAGTTAACTCGCCTGAGTTTTTAGGCATTGCTCTGTTTTGGTCACATGATTTACAAATATGGTTGTGAGTCGAACTATACAAAAGTAACAATACTTCATCAAGATTCCTAGCCTGAATCATAGTTAAGCCAGCTAAGCGAGTGATTAATTCATTGCGAAAGTGTGGCCCAGTGCGTTAGGGCGCTTGCCTTGAGATCCCCATCGAGATCCCGGGGTTCCACAGCCAACCTGCTCTGACCACTCGTTGAATTTGATCCTGG
>NC_090893.1:1000162-1005049 GCF_036669925.1 Montipora capricornis | reverse complement strand
AAGAGGTAAAGCCTGCCCCGGGGTATCGGCCATGTTTTCTGCTGGTCCAAATACAGAAACGCGCAACTATAGGCAAAAAGTATTGATGTTTTGTTTTAAAAACCTCGGGCTTCATTCCCCTTGCCAGAAAACAGAACTTACTGTGCAGCTCACATACCTTAGTTTGACCTTGTATTGTAAATGATTGCTCTAAGCGTTGCTAAGCTAAACTTTTTTTTTCGCCAGAAAAGGAAATTTCTCTCTAAATAAAGCAACAAAAAAACGTTTTTGTGGAAAGTTTGGATCAATTCCGACGTTTAGAAGTACGCGAAAAGGCAAGAAATGTTCTTGTGATGAGTCTGCGTCTGTCTGACCAAAAGGTCTTACACAACATCCCATCAATTGTCATCAAGTTTTTTTCGTTCTCGCTCGGATTTGCTCGCTTTTTTAGCTAGTATTTCGTACTTTCTAAACTTTCAGAGTTTAAGGAATGTAACAAAAAAAATTATTCCATTTGCGCTTGTTGGATACGAGACTGGTTATAGCTAACTCGTCACTACGCGCCTCCTTGGCTATTTACCATCTCATATCCAACGCGCGCTCATGGAATAATTGTTTAATATATGCTAGAAGAGGGGAATAAACTAATCTCTCTACTTAAAATAATCATGTTTCTATGGCCGTTAGAATCAAAGAGCAAAAAACTGATAAAGTTTCGACGAAATGTATTGTCAATCAGTTTCCTTCATCTACCACCTGTCCATCGTATATTCAGTTCCTAGCAAGAGTGAATAAGATAAGAGTGTTGTTATGGCATGGGTGGGGTCCCCAGCACAATCACAAATGAGTCTATTTTTAGAATACCCGTTCCCGCGAATATCAGGTGTTATGTCCCTGAAAAAACCTGGCAGAACCAGTCACGCGTGACATCGCTTCATCTGATTGGTTAAAATTGGCGGCCCTTTGTTTGTTTCGCGCGCAAAGTGTATGTGAAAACAAATAAATCCATTTGTGACTGTGCTAGAGCAAGGCCGCAAAGTGATAGACTTTTATCTAATTCACTCTTGATTCCTAGATGTTAAATGAGGAAAGTCTGAAACACAGGTGGATCACATACGCCCCCTTCATTGAGGGAAAACAATCAAACGAGAACAAACTGACGCTGTATAATTATTCGCACAATGACAATGAAAGGAGAGCAAAAGAATTTTAACTGAGAACGTACACACAGTGGTACTGATAACTTTTTCCGAGACGCACATTCGTTTCATTCGTTGTATGTTATACAAAGGAACCTCACAGCTCTTAGAAAGAGATGATGACCGAGTTCTCGATACAATTTGGCGGTTTCGATTGTATAATAAATAAACAACAATGATAGCGTTATCATGTGCGTCAGTTCCCCTATACATCATCATTTAGCTTATTGGACTAATAATAATTGTCACCACTAATTTGCGAAATGGCGAGGATCACGTTTTTACAAAAGCACCTAAAATATCATAATGAAGGGGCTGTGTTAAAGTGCTACTATGATCAAAAATTACTTCTTTTTTTCTTCAGATTTTGAAAGTGCGACTGCTAACACTTGACTGGCAAAAAATTTTAAGCTTTGATTTTTAACCAAAGGTTGTTAACTTTGAGTGTAAGTTTTGGACTTCACAGTCTTATGTAGGTGAGATATGTATGTAAAGAACCATACAATACATCAAGAGAAATAAATTAGCGCATAATGCAAAGCCAAGAAGGACTTTGACTGTAAGTAGTGTCTGACTTTGAAAAATCACCCGATTCATCGCCCACAAAGCCGTGACACATCCGGCACTTTAATGTGATGTACGTGCGTAAATGCAAGGTAAATAATGATCCCAGATGATCTCTAATTTCGAAATTCTCGTTTTTAGAAACTGGTTTATGTGACACCTATTTGTACCCTTTGCGATGACGATGGATTACCCCTGATGAAGACACTCCACATGAGTGTCGAAAAGTTGGCTCTTTGAATCATTTGTAACTTTCTGAGCTACATTCAAATTTCTTCAAACCAGAATAACATCAAACTATGTCTGAAAGTCTACATGAGTCTCCAAATTAATAACCACCTAGAAATTTTGTACTTTAAACTTCTTCAATTACATGACCTAATCACTCGGCATAGGTCTGAAAACTATGAGTTTGGTTTTCTCAATATTAAGAGACTTAAACCAGTGCGAGACAGTTTCAAGCTCAATATTCAGTAGATCAATTCTTCAATTAAGGCGCTTGGAACACAAGGCTTAAAGAAGAAATTGGGGTCGTCAGCAAAGAGAAAAAAAAAACATTTTATTGAAGTAATTCCCCAGGAAAAATCATCAATATAGATAACGAAGTATAACGGACCGACTATCATCGAGCGTCCTTTGTTGCGATCGCGCAGAATTCATTTGGACCAGTTGTTTTTGCTTATTGCATGAGAAGTGGAATAACCCTCGCGGAAACCGAATGCCTACAAAACTATATTCGGTAGCTGCTATATATTTCAAAATACAATTATTAACAGCTCCTTCAAAGGATTTTGATCAGTAAAACTGGAAGCACTAGTGTTCAATAGAATTAAATATTGATGACAATGTATAAAGTCCAAAGATGCCTCCTGGTTTCTTGGGTTTAACAGTTTTAAGGTCATTTCGTTATTGTAAGTTGTGTAATACTGGTTTTGACATATTACGGTAGCACGAAAAAGGATACCATTAGCAAAAGGGATGTACAGTGGACAACGAAAAGTATGAAAACCAAATACAAGGCCAAATTTTCCCAAAGAATGTTCTACATGGAAGGAAAACTACCGACATATTTTGCTCGGCAGCCAGATGTTGAGTCAATATCATATGGATGAATTTAAGTTTTCTTTGGCTTTTGCCAATAATCCAAAAAGAACTAGCAAGCTTCGGTTGTTTGTCACCGTTTTACTGAGAGGAAATTGTTGTTCAACTGAGATGTGTGTGATAGGTCAAGAGACATTTGAAACGGTTTTGTAGCATTATGTCAACCAAAAGAAAACTCCGCTGGAAAGCTATAATTGTGACTCAATTGGCTGCACAGTACAGCTCAGGACCTTACGGAAACTTTTGCTACGAGGAAGCTAATATTTTAAAGGATTTGCAGATGATCAGACCACTGATAGTTCTCCCTTTTAGAGATTTCAGTCCCGTTTTTGAGATTCCCTTTTTTAAAGACCCAGTTTCCCTCCCTCGATTTCCCTCTAACACGTTCCCTGTTTCTGACATCCGTTTTTATTTAACATTTTCTACTTCTCGTCTCAGATTTTCAAACTAGGATCTTCCATATATTATCACACATTTTCTAATCCGCAAATCGGATTTTTCCTCTCGCATTTTTGAATTCGCATGACGCATCTCTCATATCGCATGTCCCCTGCAAGCTTCCGTGCTTACAGTCTTCCATATTTTATCATGATGACTAACTAAACATGAAATCGGACTCACCCCAGACACAATGCAGCAAGGAGATAAAAAATACAACTTTACACCAATGAGTGTGGCGACAAGGCTCCATCCCAAGATTAAACCTTACGGAAAGACAAACTAGCTTCTCTTGGCTACCAGCTGCTCATGTCGTGTTAAAGAATATTAAGAAAGTTCTGAAATAATTTGCTGTCAACATCAATTTCGGTTTTGTTTTCCACTGAAAGTTAATAGGACTCATGGTTAACATGGCAAACGGTTAAATAGTTGCTCACGTTTTATCCTAAACACTCAGCGCTGAAATAAATTTGTAACTTATACATAAGTAACTTGGTGAATGTCTCTCGGCCAACCGTTGTAATTAAGATATTTAGACAAAAAGCAAAAAAAAAAAATGTATAGTTTTAAGATTCTATCTTCAAACGCGGAGCCTGATGTAAACGATTCAACTATATGTCCGAATTTGAAATATCTGTTAATTTTTTGCTGATCATGACAGTTAGACAGACTAGAAGCGCTAAAAATGGAATTTAAAAAGTTTCGATGAAATGTAATGTCAATCCGTTTTGTTCTCCTACCACCTGCCCATCGTATATTCAGTCACTACGTGTTGAGTGACGAAGTCTGAAACGTAGGTGGATCACAAAGCCGCCTTCAACTCGTTATAGAGGGAAAACAATCAAATGGGAACATACTGAGATGAATAGGTATTCGCACAATGAAAGGAGAGCAAAAGAATGTACACGCGGTGGTACTGATAACTTCTCCCAAGTGGCGAAGTCGTTTTATTTGAGCGAATGAATAACATGACAGTTGCGTCCTTTTTGTACAACAAGGAAACACAAAAACCCACACAGCTTGCGTAGGAAGCTTTGTCGGGGGAGGGGAAGTGAGGACTGAAAAATCCACGCCTTCTTCCTCCCCTTCCCCTCCCCCGACAACGCCAGCAACGCATCTTTGGAAGATCTTTGGAACAAAAGCCACTCGGCACTCTCAATCCCTGTTATACATGAGCTCTTCTTATTCAGCTAATTTACTCGTTTTTTTCGTTACATTATCTCCAATCAATGGAATCGCTCCCCTACTTCCAATATAACTTGAAACAGCCCTCATTCCTCAATTCGTTCTCACGAAGGACTTAAGCTCGAAACATTAGCCATCGATTTGAAATATTTTTTCTTTTACGGTGGTAGTGTCTCTAACTCTCCCGACACCGACGCAGCACCACAGTTTTTCAGACAACTATCCCCTTCATATACTGAGCTCGTAGATCATAAGTGCTTAATATCACAGTGAATGAGAGCCAAATCAAGTGAATGAATTCCGCTTTGTGTTCTGTAGGAGGAGTGATGGATGTGTAAATTCTCTTTACAGTTTCTATGAAATGTCACTCAAACAGGTATTGATAATGAACATTATTATCAGCTAAAGAGTTGTGATCTTC